>NW_007252215.1:1572197-1574981 GCF_000164805.1 Carlito syrichta | reverse complement strand
GTCCATATGTTTGTCCTTTATGGCTGCATAATATTCCACTGTGTATATGTACCACATTTTTTTTATCCAGTCCAGCTTTGATGGGCAGCACGGTTGGGTCCATGTTTTTGCTATTGTAAATAGAGCTGCAACAAACATATGTGTGCAGCTATCTTTTTTGTAGAATGATTTGAGTTCCTCCAGGTATATTCCCAATAGGGGAATTGCTGGGTCATATGGAAGGTCAATTTCTAGTTCTTTCAGAAATTGCCACACTTTCTTTTTTGTTTAATAATCAATATTTTTCTTATGATATTATGGGGTACAGTTAAGGGTTAGGTATACAAATATACTTCGTTCAGGCATCCTTGTTGATAAGAGGTATCTCCTCATCCCCAGATAGATATTTACTACCGTTAATCCCATCTCCCTCCCCCCCCATAGTTTCCCACTACTGTCAGTCATTTTTTATAGTATTACATTGGATGTTCAGGGTCCACTATATGAGTGAGAACATGTGATACTCAGATCTTTGTTTCTGTAAGAGGTCACTCAGTATTATAGACTCTAGTTCCATCCAGGTTGCTGCGAAATTCATGATTGTGTTCTTTTTTATGGCTGTGTAATATTCCATCACGTATAGGCACATTTTTTTAATCCAGACCTCTTTTGATAGACAGCATGGTTGATTCCAGGTTCTTGCTATTGTGAACAATGCTGCAATAAACATACGTGTGCAGGTATCTTTTTTATAGAGTGATTTGAGTTCTTCAGTATATATTCCCAGTAGGGGGATTGTGGGGTCATATGGGAGGTTAATATTTCAATTGCTCCTTTCTTTTCATGAAGGCACACACCATAATCAAAGAAATGATTATCCTGACAATTACTCTGGAGGCTTTCTGGGTCTTGAGCTATGATTCCTCCTGTTACCTCTCCCCTGTCCCTGCCTTCACAGGCTGGGGGTTTCTTTTCCTTCCCACCTCCTCTCTCTTTAAATACCTTATGGTCTCTCTAACCACTCTTGTGCAAGCCTTGGCCAGAATCCCCACAGCTCTCTTTGTGGGTGACAAAGCCATAAGCCCTTTTGTCCATCATCTACACTTTTGACACACATGGCCCCTCATCTATCCCATGCCACTTTGGGGTCCAACACAATGAAGTTGTTAACATGACCTGGATCAAAATCCCATCTCTGCCTCCTATCAGCTCTACAGCTTGGGAAGTTCCTTAACTTCTCTGAGCCTCCATTTTCTCACTGTAAGATGGGATTATTAGGATGCTTCATAGGTGAGGATTAATAAGTTAATGCATATACAGTGCTTAAAATATGCTAAGCATGAGATATGTTTTGGCTAGTTTTATTGTAGGACACACACAAAATCTGGTGTATCTCTTTGGATGCTTTCAGAAGCTCCTTGTCTGTGTGTCTAAAGATTCCTTTCTTGCTACCATCTTCAATTAAATACACACCAAGTGTCATTCTCCAACTTGAGTTCTTTGCTTTTTGCTTTTGGGGGTCATGCTTTTGGGGAGCTCATCAAATAGCTTTACACTGGGGGCAACCTAGTATAAAAGAAAGAACCCAGGCACTGCACCTAGGGATCTGGTTTCAAATTCCCCACCATCATGAGTACCAGACCCACAGCTGGGGCATATTATCCATTCTATATCTGCACCCTCATCTGGAGAATGATGTCAATTCAACCTGTCCTTCAGAGTTGTGGTGATTAAAACATACATCGAAAGAGTGGGAGAATAGAAAACAGTGTGATATAACTCAGTAATGCTGAAGATAGGTAAACTCTATGATCTAGTCATTCCACTCCTGTGTATGTGTCATAGGAAAATTCAAGAACACTAAAACCACAGTAGGCCGAGCGTGGTGGCTCAAGCCTGTAATCCCAGCACTTTGGGAAGCCAAGCAAAGAGGATTGCCTGAGCTCAGGGGTTCAAGACCAGCCTGGGCAACTTGAGTCCTAGTCTCTACAATAAATAAAAAAAATAGCTGGGCATGGTGGCACACACCTGTACTTCCAGCTACTTGGAAGGATCGCCTGAGCCCAGCATGTCGAGGCTGTGGTGGCCGTGAGTGTGCCACTGCACTCCAGCCTGGGAGGCAGAGTGAGACTGTGACTCAAAACAAACAAACAAAAATCTACAGTACATGTGCCAGAAAGTTTATAGCTGCAATTGTTCACAATTGTCAAAACTAGAAATGACTCAAACATCCCATCAACAGTAGATAAGTTGTGGCATATTCACAGAATATCACACAGCAATAAAAATGAATAAACCACAAACTACAGCTACACACAATGTAGATGAATTGTAAAATTATAATGTATTTTAATTTTACTTAATTCAACACATAACCCAAAGACATAATGTTGAGTGAAAGAAGCCACACACACAAAAAAAATACATGCATACTCATTTCATTCAAAAACAGTTAAAGTCGAACTCTATTGATTAGGGATGGATGGATGGATGTAACACTGTAAAGAAATGCAAATAAATGGTCATTACAACAGTAAGAGTGTAGTTACTTATGGGGGGGTTGGAGAAGATATATGGGAGAAGATCTTGTGAGGGTTTCTGGGTATTGGTAATGTCTTGTTTTTTGATCTGGGCGTTAAGTACATAAATTTTTATAATAATTTATTAAGCAATGAGTGTGTGTGTGTGTGTGTGTGTGTGTGTGTGTGTGTGTGTGGTGATATATACATAATAAAGGACAGTATCATGGGGAGACACCCCTTATTAACAAGGGTGCCTGAACAATGCACATTTGTATACCTAACC
>NW_007252215.1:1519103-1572177 GCF_000164805.1 Carlito syrichta | reverse complement strand
GATCTGAGTATCACATGTTCTCACTCATATAGTGGACCTTGAACATCTACCATAATACTATTAAAAAAGGACTGACAGTGGTGGTAAACTATAGTGGGGGTTGTGAGGGGAAGGGGGGTGGGACTAATGGTGGTCAATATCTGTCTGGGGATGAGAAGACACCCCTTATTTACAAGGGTGCCTGAACAATGCACATTTGTATACCTAACCCTTAACTGTACCCCACAATTTTATAATAAAAAATATGTTAAAAAAAAAAACGACAGCATCAACAAAGAATGTGTGACAAGTGTGTATCCCGGTGTCTGATGAGACGACCTTCCTAGAAATATCACCCACAGAAATTATACTCAAGCCTTGAAACCATAACTGAACTATAGGATTGCTTGCTCTCTTGTCCAAATGGAGTTTTAATCTGTGTTGGAATTTTTCTTTGGGCTGTGTTGTCACAAACCCTCAATCCTCCTGCTTGGTTCAAAATCAAATTCATCGTTTCCCTCTGACATGAGCTCTCAGTCAGCTTTCCTCTCTCTGTATCCCAGCATCTCAGTTTGGTTAGCATGTGGCTTCATCTCTGACGCACTCCCCTTCTCCGTCAACTCCCCTCAATTCTCCTCCCCACACAGGGAGTCCCAAAGACAAAAAACCCTCTCAAGGTTTCATCTTCTCTCCATGTCTACTGCCCCAGTCCAATCTCTCCAGCTGATGTCCCTTTCTCTGGGTCTCTCTCCCTTTGGTTCCCAGCTATCAAGTGTTTCAGTCCTAAAGTTCAATGTTTCTTTTTAGATTTATCTGTGCATTTAGGTTAACATTCAAACCTTTAGGGGTTGTACTTTAGTGCGTTAGCAATATCTCCCAGCGTGTGGTCTCTTATTAGACACGTTTTTTACATCTTCACTAAAATCCCTGATTAAATGCTTGATGGTCCAGAACTAAGAACTGAGCCTTGAGGTAGTCTGCCTCTGCCCAGATATTCAGGAAGGGGAGTAGCAAGAATGCCCATCTACTCCCAGAGTAGAGAGGAGTTGAGTCATATTTCTCAGAGGGAAGGAGAAAAATATTGTTTTCAAGATAAAAGAAGCTGGGGAAAGAAACCATCTTGACCAATGGGAATGAGAGACTAATAAATGTTACTCAGCATCTCTGCTCAAACATTTAAGTGAAAACAAGTTCTAAATCTAAACTTAAAAATTCAATGTGAAGCTGCTGAATTATATATTGGAAAAGAAGTTTAGCTAGGGCAATCCAAAAATGATTAAAATTGGTAGGAGTCAGTTAAGACCACTTTTGAGCTGTGCTCCCATAGGTCAAATAAAACTCTGCCACCAAGGAAAGAAGTGTGAGTCCTAGGAAGTTCCTATTCTGAGTGGGCATCAGGGGTCCTGGGTTCTAACCCAGGTGACCTCTGCTTGCTTAGACTTATAAGCCAACTCAGTTCCTTTGTGGAAGGAAGCAAGGGAGCAGCTATACATGGAAGAACCTTGTCCCTGAATTCTTTTTCTTTTCTTTTCTTTTCTTTTTTTTTTTTTCTTTTTCTTTTTTCGAGTTGGCGTCTCACTTTTTTGACCAGGCTAGAGTGCAGTGACACACTCCTGACCACCCCAGCATCAACCTGCTGGGCTCTGTCAATCCTTCTGCCTCAGCCTTCCAAGTAACCGGAACTACAGGTGCACGCTACCATGCCTGGCTAATTTTTTTGATTTATTGTAGAGACGAGGTCTCTCCAAGTTGCCCGGACTGGTCTCGAACCCACAGGCTCAGGCAATCCGCTCACCTCGCTCACCCAAAGTGCTGGGATTATAGACTGAGCCACCGAGCCTGGCCTGTCCCTGGATTCTTAGAAGAGGAATCCAAACCCCTCTGGGTGAACACGTAGAACTGGAGAACTCTGGACACATGACAACTCCATCCAAACCCCTGCACTAAGAGACTGGACCAAACTGTAGCACAGCTTCTAGCTGCATAAGGCTCTGTATCAAGGATGAAACCAGCTTCTTATTAAAATGCTTGCATGAAAAGATTCTACCTTACCAGGAAATTTTACTATTTGTTCTATCCAACACACCTCTGAAGATGGGCCCCTGGGTTCCCTTTTTTGAAGTATTTACTAAAAGGAACTTACAATTGTAAATACGTATCTCTTGCAACTCAGAAGAATTTATGTCAAGGACCTGAGAGCAATTCCTTTGGAATGGAATCAGCAAGAAGGATAAGACCTCTATCTCCCAAACTGTGTGGGAGGATGGACTCCTGACTTTTATAACTGCTGGCTAACAGACACAGCTGGCCCCATTGCATTGATACTGACCAACACTTTGTCCTTTTTCACTTGTCTGATTCTACTGAGTCGTGTCCACCCCCCTGCTCTTTCTCTCTATAAAATGTCCAAATCACTCCTGTATAGATCAGAATGGAGTTCAGCTCTCTCCCCTACTGTCAGTAGTTGCTGAATCCAATCTGTTTTCATAACTGTAATAGTCTAGCTGCGTTAATCTTAGACAACGCCGCGGGTGCTCTATCAGACCAAGAGAACCTTCAGGATCCTTCCAGAATGAGCATCTCAGCACTTCTGAGCTCAGAGACCTACTTGTTTTGAAGCCTCCAGGTAGGATGACGATGACTTTCACTCCCCATTGGGAAAGCTCTTTTCTCATAATGGATGAAAACATGATCAGAGCCGCCTTTGATGAGCCATAGGCTGCCAGCTTTTCCATTGGGCACCCTCCTATGGGAAAAATGGGAGAAAAGAAATCAAGTCTGATGTTTTCATGTGTTCATTCAATAAATATTTAATCAGCACCTACTGTATGCCAGGAACTAGTATCAGTAACAAAAGCAAAGAAGGGCCCTCTGTGTCCAGGTGAGTGCATGAATTCTTGGTCATGCCCATTGCAGGACTTCATTTGCTTCTGTCTTCCTTGGCTCCTCCATCACAGCTAGCACAATGACAAGCCAGATTTAAGGTTTCAATCTTGCCCAACTACTAACCAAAATGTCACTTAGGTAAGATTGAGAACATCTATCCACCAGCCCCTTACCTTTCAGCCTGATCAACCTGCATTCTGAGGTTCTAGGTGAACTATTTTTGTTGTTGTTGGGGAGGGTCTACTCTTCAACTCACTACAGCTCCTGTGGTTGAACAAATTGGGCATAATACTTGTTGCAGTGAGGACACCATGGGGAATCATGAGGCATTTCTGTAAAAGTGTGGAAAAAGATGTATTCTATGGCTGGGCAGATGCTTTTTATCCCACCTAAATCATATTAAGCTTAGAAGTTAGTGAGATTGAACCTTACACTGGGTTTGTCATTGACCATCTGTAAGAAAGAAGCTGCGGAAGGCAGAATCAAAGAAAACCAGAAAGTGGGGGCAACCTATTTGGAATAATGGTCTCTGCAGATGTAATTCAGATAAGGATTTCTAGAAAAGATCATCCTGGATTAGGATGGGCCTTAATTCTAATAGCGGGTGTCCTTATAAGAAACAGGAAAGGAGAAGACACATAAGGATACGGAAGAAGGCCATGTAAAGACGGAGACAGATTGGGGTTATGCTGCCACGAGCCAAGGAACACCAGGGCCACTGGAAGCTGAAAGAGGCAAGGATAGATTCTCTCCTGGAGCCTTTAAAAGGAGCACGGCCCCACCTGTACTTGATTTAGGTTTCTGGCCTCCAGAACTGTGAAAGAATAGATTTCTGGCTGAGGCGGAAGGATCGCTGGAGCCCAGCAGGTCGAGGCTACAGTGACCGGGAGCGGTCTGGGTGACAGAGTGAGACTCCAACTCAAAAAAAAAAAAAAAAAGAATATATTTCTGTTGTTTGAAGCCACTCCGTATGTGCTCATTTATTACAGCAGCTCTAGGAAATGAATCCAGATGTATTCCTGGTGATCTTCAGTGGGAAGATATTGACATTGTGAAGCACAGTACTGAGAGGACTTCACAGGTACCCAGAAAGACTGGACCCATGACTCAGGTCTCCCAGTCTAGGCAAAGGTTTCCCTGGTTAAAGAAACCTGGGTGAATGGATAAACAAACTGTTCTACAGTCGCCGTATGATAGAACACACCTCAACCATCAAGAGAAATGAACTTGATATATGTAACAACATAGATGTCTCAAAATAATTATGGGAGTGGGTGAATGGAAGCAGCTGAACAAAAAAGAGTCCATACTCTTTGTTATGCTTCCATTTGTGCAAAATTCTAGAAAATGCAAACTCATTTCTAGTGACAGAAATAGATCCGTGGTTACCTGCAGGGTGAGGGTGCTGTGGACTGAATTGCGCCCCTCCCCCCAAATTCATATGTTGAGGCTCTAACCCCCTAGTGTGATAATATTTGGAGATAGAACCTTTCTGAGGTAATTAAGTCATAAGGTTGGAGCCCTCGTGATGAGATTAGTGTCCTTTTAAGAAGAGACACCAGAGAACTTACTCTGTTCACCACATGGACACACAGTGTTTGGCTCTTTACAAGACAGGAAGAGAGCCTTCACCAGAACCTGATCATGCTGGTACCCTGATCTCAGACTTCCAGCCTCCAGAATTTCAAGAAAGAAATTTCTGTTGTGTAAGTCTATACTATTTTGTTATGAGTTCTAGCAAATTAATGGGGGGGGGGAGGAGAAACAGGGAGAACCTAGAAAGGGAGTTAAGGAAACTTTTGAGGATAATAAACTTATAGACTGCCTTAATTGTGGTGATGGTCTTAGGCGTCTATACCTATATATACATCTACATTTGCCAAATTATATGCCTTACATCTGAGTAATTTAGAATGTGTCAATTATATCTCAATTTTTTTAAATTAAAAAAGAAGAAGCCACTGTACTTTAAGAGACCATGAACAGCTTGGCAAAAGCCAGGAATGATTTCATGAAATTTTACTCTGCCCTGAACCCCCAGTACATTCAAATAACTATTAAGGGGTGGGAAGGGAAACTCCAGTGTTTCCTGATCTTATCTTTCCACATATCTCGGTTTCACCAGGTTTCTTAGCCCATGAGAGTCTCACCAAATCAAATGTCTCTAGTTTTGCACATGCTTGTCTGTGTCCTCTTGGTGTCAAGCACTTTGCAATCAGTTCTTTTTCCTTGTCAAAGTATCTTTCAATCTAACTAGGCATGCTTCATCCATGGGAGAATAGCTTCCTGGCCCTGAGCTTTTTTGCCTGCACTCTTACACCATCCAAAATTTAAAGTGTTTAACATGAGACTTTAAGACCACAAAATAACAGCTCATAGCTACATCTAACATTTATTAAGGCTAATTTTTTTATTTTTATTTTATTTTATTTTTTGAGTCTCACTCTGTTGCCCAGGTGGTACGTGCATGGCCACCACAGCCTCAACCTACTGGGTTCAGGCGATCCTTCCGCCTCAGCCTTCCAAATAGCTGGAACTACAGGCACATGCCACCATGCCCGGCTAATTTTTTGGTTTATTGTAGAGACGAGGTCTTGCCAAGTTGCTGAGGCTGGTCTCAAACCTGTGGGCTCAGGCAATCCTCTCTCCTGGACCTCCCAAAGTGCTGGGATTACAGGTGTGAGCCACCATGCCCAGCAGGGCTAACTTTTTAAAGGAAGACCTACAGCATCACCCCAGAGTTGGTTGTGAGTAGGATAAATTCTTTTTTTCTTTTTTCTTTTTGATTGGAAAATATAGTTTATTTAGAAAGTAAATTAGAAAGAAAGTGAGAGAGAGAGAGAGAGAAGAGATTCACCTCTTCAAGGTAGGAGAGGGGACCAAAACTTAGAAAACATGGCAGTGGCCATAGCTCAAAGAGCATGTGGCAACTCCAGAGTTTAGTAAAGCAATGGCCCTAGGAGAGACCCTTGTTTCCAGATAGGCTTTCAGTTGCCCCTTTCTGGACTCCCATAAAACACTGGGCTCATTTCTGCACACAAAGGATCATGGATAGCAAGAACCATGATGCGTTACCTAGGTCTGATTTCTTAAAAGGCAATCTTAGTAGAGACATTGGTCATTTCTTGGCATTTCATGAAACTGGGCCTTGAATTTTACTGTCTATCCTCAATCATTTGAAAGCCACACAACATAGTTAAAAAGAACATGGGATGATAAAATTGTCTGAAACCAAAACACACACACATACACACACACACACATACACACACACACACACACACACACACACACACACACACGTATAAGTAAAACTGGGGAAATCAGAATAAGATTGGTGGATTGTTATCAATGTCAATATGCTGTACTATAGTTTTGTAAAATCTTATCATTAAGATGCACTAGGTATCTCTTATTCCTTACAACTTCAGGGAAATCTACAATTACTTCAATAAAAATTTCAATTAAAAAAAGAGCATGGGTATTGAAAAATAGATACCAGCCAGGCTCGGTGGCTCAGCCTGTAATCCCGTGCCTTTGGGAGGCTGAGGTGAATGGATTGCCTGAGCCCGCGGGTTCGAGACCCACCTGGGCAGCGAGACCTCATCTCTACAATAAATCAAAAAATCAGCCAGGCGTGGTAGTGCATGCCTGTAATGCCGGCCACTTGGAAGGCTGAGGCGGAAGGATCGCCGGAGCCCAGCAGGATGAGGCTGCGGTGGCCGGGAGCAGCCACTGCACTCCAGTCTGGGTGACAGAGTGAGACTCCAACTCAAAAAAAAAAAAAAAAATAGATACCTAGAATAGTTCACATCAATTTTAATTATTATTCTCACATTATTATTAAAACTCTGATCTGGCCCATGTGATTCCCTTTTGAGACATGCCAGTTCTTTCCTTCTCATTAAGAGAAGCAGACTGGCCAACCATAATCCACCATTGCCTCGACATTGAGATAGGGCTGGGGGTGAGAAAGCTACCCAAATTAAGCTAGAGTCCTTCCTGGGAACTGATACAATGGTAGAGATGAGATGGCTTTATTGCTTATTTCTGGCTACTTAGGTGTATTGTCACACCATTATCAATGGAAGACTAGAGCTCTCAGGGACTGGTTTTTGCTATAGCATAAGAGAAGGTAAGCAGATAAAAAGGGGAGAAAAGCAGCTGGGGAAGGAGTTGGAAGAGAAAATGGAGATTGGAGGTGGAGGACAGTTATGGTGACATCATCTTAAAACTTGGTCCCAGCCAATTGGTGAGCTAATAAATTCCTCTTCCATTTTTGTTTTAAGCTATTTTGAGGTTTAACCTTATCACTTAAAATGAAGAGTCCCAAGACTTAACTGATATAGTTTCAATACAATGTCTGGCATCAAACAGGCTCTCATTAAATTGATTCCCTTCTTGCCACAGATGATCAACTGACTTTTATTTAAGTGATCTATAGTTTCACAATATCTTACTGCTTGAAATCCAATTCCTTCTTTTTACTACTAAGAAAGGCCAGAGAAGTTAAAGCAACTTGTTCAATGTCACACTGTCGGTTGTGTGGCACCTGGGGTTAGCCCGAGTTCTCACTTCTCCATGATTTTTACAGATGATGGAGGTTGGCCAGATACAAGACAGGTTCACAGAGGGCAGTGGTTAAGATCCAGATTCTGCAGCTGACACTGCCTGCATTCAAATTCCATCTCTGTCATTGATTAGCCACCTGTTCTCAGGAAAGTTGCTTTATGTTTATATGTCTATGTCCTTTAATCTGTAAATTAACAATAGTGACAGTTCGTGCATCATATGGTTTTTGTGAACGTTAAATGAATTGATATATTAGAATAGTGCTTGGCACAAAGTAAACTCCACATGAAGACTTCCTATTATTAATGCTACTCATGTTTTCCACAATAATACCTTAATAACCCAAAAGGTTCTATATGTTCAGTGTTACTTAGAGTCCTAAGTGCATCTGCTTCCGAATCTCCAACAGCACTTGTTTATTATGTGGATTACTAGGACCTACCCTAGACCCATTGAATCAGAATCTGTACTTAAAACCAAGCCAAGTGATCTTCTGAATGTTAAATCTTGAACTATTACATTAGTTTTTTGATCACATATTTGTGAACATGAGCTTTCATGATAATGTACTGCCTTATGAATGATGAAAGTGCTATGAATTGAATATTTCTCCCAAATCATATATGTTGAAAACTTAAACCCCCACGCAACCATTTGGGAGGTGGGGCCTAATGAGAAATGATTAGGCCATGAGGGTGGAATGAATGAATTAATGCCATTATCTCTGCAGTGGGCTCATCATAAAAGAGGGAGTTGGGACCCTTTTACTCTCTCTGTCTCCCTCTCTCACCTTCTCTTGCTCTTCTATCATGGAATGAGGCAGCAAGAAAACCCTCATTAGATGCAGTCCCTCAATCTTGGACTTCTCAGTCTAGCCAATAAATTTCTATTTATTATAAATTACCCAGTCTGTGGCATTCTGTTATATCAGTACAAAACAGCCTGAGACAATGATTATGACATATTAAGTGTGGTGGGAATAGATCATATCCCACATTAACAGCCTAAGCAAAAAATATGCTTTGGATCAAACATTTAAGATATATTTATCTTTTGTATTACGTTAAACCTCGCTAAATTTACAATATTAGATCGCTTCTTACCCACAAAATGGCAGTATTGTGAAGTTCAACCTCACAGATCCAGTCTTGCTGTTAAGGTTTTATATTGGTGTTTAAGATCCCTGATGGCCTAAGACAAAATAAGTGTAGGTGTTCAAGGCTTGCTGACTAAGAATCACAGTGTCTCAAAGCTTTCTCCCTTCCTTACCTTAGGCACCCCTTCATTGTCTGTCCAGTTCGATTCTCTATTTTTATTTAAATTTAAATTTTATCATTATAAGAACACTTAACATGAGATCTACCCTCCTGAGAGATTTTTAAGTGTACAATACAATTTGTTATCTATAGGTACAATGTTGTAGGCAGCTCTATACAAATCACTCATCTGCATGACTGACACACTTTGACCTGTTATTGGATAACTTAAGAGAACACCCCTCATTATGGACTGATTGCGATCCCCCCAAATTAATATCTTGAAGCCCTAATTTCCAGCATAACTATATTTGGAAATGGGGCCTCTATGAAAGTACTTAAAGTTAAATGAGATGAGAAGAATGAAGCCCAGATCCAATAGAACTAGTGTCCTTATAAGACGAGACACAGAGAGGTTACACCCTCTCTCCTTGCCTGTGTACCAAGAAAAGTTTATGTGAGGACATAGTAAGAAAGTAACTCTCTGCAAGACGGGAAGAGGCCCTGTCCAGAAAGCAACCATGTTGATCTAGGACTCCTAGCCAGCAGAACTGTGAGAAAATAAATTGTTGTTGTTTGAGCCACCTAATTTGTGGTATTTGTTGTGATGGTCTGAGCAGACTATTCTACCCAGTCAACATAGAGCCCGTGATAACCAACTGTGTATGGACATATGGACTCATTCTACCCTTCCTAGACCTAGACTGCAAACTTTCTATTTTTACTTAGCATAGGCATGAAAAATCATCCCCCTTTTCTAAATCATACTACCCCCTCTTAACATTTTCTACCTCTGTGAACCAGTCAGTTAATTTGTTCCCTGGCTTATGTCTCCCTATCCAGCAAGGGAATAAATTCAGCATTCACTTCGTTTATTACCCTGGTGGTCATTGTCTTTCTTTTACATTGTGGTATATTGTTGGTAGTGGGCTAAGAATGGAGGGCTTGAAGTTACTGTTTTGAAACTTACAGTAGAATTGTGGAGACCCTTTCTCTCTTTGCTTATGCTTTCACGTAGCAACATGTTTCCAAAGTCCATTCATGCTGTAGCAGGTATCAGGCCTTCTCTCCTTTTGAAGGCTGAATAATATTCTTTTGCATGACATGCCACATTTTATTTATCCAATGACTCACTTATGGACACTTGGGTTGTTTCTGCCTTTGGCTATTATGAATAATGCTGCAATGAACATCCCTGTGCAAGTTTTTGTTTGAATACCTGTCTTCTATTCTCTTAGGCATATATCTAGGAGTGAAATTACTGGGTTACATGGTAATCCCCAAATGTATCTTACCGAGAAACTGCCTATTACTTTCAACAGCAGATGAACCATTTCACATTCTCACCAACAGTGTATGCGGGTTCTGATTTCTCCACATCCTCACCAACATGTGTTGTTTTCTGTTTTGTTTTGTTTTTTCACTATAGCCATTTTAGAGGGTGTGTTATCTTACTGTGGTTTTGATTCCAGCAAATGTGTATTTAGAAGTCCCCCTGATGCAGTTAAAGCTTGAAAATCTAGTGCAGGGACCAGTAGCACCAACATTACTTAGGAACTAGCCATAGAAATGCAAACTCTTAGGCCCCCACCCAGATCAGCTCAGTCAGATTCTGCATTTTAACAAACAATTCCCACATACTTCGTGTTTAAGAAGCTATGGTGTAAGAGATAGCCCTAAATTGCTAGCACTTCTTAATCATTATTTAAACAGACCAGTTAGAGTTTGTATTTTATGCCTCCTGCTTGTCTGACATGTTCTTGTTTGACAGCCTGAACAAGTGGAAAGAACATAGAACTTGGAGTAAAACAGAACTAGGTCCAAACCCTCACTTCATCACTTACCAGCTGCACAAACCTAGGCTACAGAGTGCTTAAACTAGAAAATTCATTAGTGTCTGCATCCTGCAGATGTTAGAATTAACTGACTTTTGGCATGTAAATATCTAACACAACCCAGCATGGAGAAGTTCACTCATTCTTCTTCTACCCTGTTGCCTTGCCCCATAAGAGCCCTGAGGAATGTCAGGGGAGAATAATCTCAGTCTTGGCTTTCTGTCATGCCACTGAGCAGCTGAGGGACTGGCTGAACGATTTGTCAAATGATTCCCTTAAGGCTGCCAACTCAGCAAGAAAAAGTTCAAAAATGATCCCACAGTCACCTCTAGACTGAGACAAGACTCAAGGATTAAACTGCAAACTCTAATGGATCCCTTCAATTTGTAGACTTGTAAGTATCCTAAGTCAGGCATGTGGTGGCTCAACCTTGTAGCTGCCGTGCTTTGGGAGGCCAAGGCAAGAGGATCACTTGATGCCAGGAATTCAAGACTAGCCTGGGCAAGATAACAAGACCTCTGTTGCTACAAAACTATTTTAAAAAATTATCCAGGTGTGGTGGCATGTACCCATAGTCCCAGCTACTTGGAAAGCTGAGGCAGGATTGTTTGAGCCCAGAAGGTCAAGGGTGCAGTGAACTATGATTACACCATGGCACTTCAGCCAGGGCAACAGAGCAAGACCTCATCTCTAAAAAATAATAAATAAATAAATAAATAAATAAACAATCCCTCAGGCTGCTTACTATGATGCAAAGTAATTTTAATGAATTTTAAACAGCTTGATGTGGAGGGCAACTATTATCTCTTGGTAGATAATCCATTTATGAACACTTGGGTTGTTTCTACCTTTGGCTATTATGAATAATGCTACAATGTACATCCGTGTGCAAGTTTTTGTTTGAACACCTTGCACATAGTAATAGAGATACTTTCTTATACTAGAATACTTTCTATATACCAGTAACTGTGCTAAGCACTCAGAAGCCACAGTGCATTTAAATCAACAGGCAAGACCAGAGGTTTTCAACTGTGGTTGATTTTGCCCTCCAGCAGACACAGGCAGTGTCTGATGATTTGTCACAACTAGTGGTGAGTGCCACTACTATCAAATGGGTCAAGGGCACAGCTGCTGTCAAAAAACTCTATAACGCACAGACACTCCCCCACAGAAAGAATTATCCTCTCCAACAAAATGTCAATAGTGCCAAGGTTGAGAAACTCTGCCCTAGACTCAGGTGCTATATCACCTCCATTTGATGGATGATATGATAAGGCATAGACAGGTAAGGTGACCTGACCCAGGTCATGCAGCTAGTAATAGAAGAGCAGGCTTCAAACCAGGACTGACGCAAATGTCCCTGAGTCCTGAGTTATTTTAGAAAGGTTTGTTGTCTACTGTTCTCATTCAAGCAGAGCATGCGACTGTACACAATTGCTTATTCTGCAACTTCCGAAGAGGAAAACTGGCCAGAAAAGGCTTTTAGACATCTCAAATTGGAAGATTTTTCAACTGTTCTTTGTGCAATTCGCCAAAAGATTGCTTCCCAATTCCTCTAATCCTTGGTTAAATATTTATTCAATTGCTTTGCTGGGATTTGGGTTCAAGAGCTGTACTATTTGTGTGGAATGATAAACATGCTATTACTGTGAGGCAAAGTCTCCTGGAGTAGGCGTGGTCAAATCTGGAAGAAATGACCTATTGGGGTATGTGCCCAGGAACTAGTGAGTGACAAAGGGCAGAGGATGGAGGGCAACTCTGTGTCACAGTCAGAGGTGGGTGATGCCAGAAGCTGGCAGGAGAAGAAACCACAGGCACACAGATAGTCAGCTTCTTTCCCAGATTTCACGGGATAGCTTTTGGGTTGTTAACTCTACTGTGCCGGCCACTCACTACATGCTAAGTATTAGGCTGATGCTTAAGCATATGTCATTTCATCTCATCGCTCCACAGACCCCAAAAGAAGCAGTTACTATTATCTCTATCTTAAAATGAGGAAGCTGTAACTCAAAAGTTCAAGACTTTGCCCAAGCTCATGCAATTGTCATTAGCAGAGACGGGATTGAAACTTGGGCAGTCTGTCTCCATTCTGCTTGGCTGGCCTCCTGGTGGATTCTGTCTATATAGCCACAAGATGTCTCTTGTGCTTTCTCTTCTTACTCCTTTCTTTACGGATGGAGGACGACGTGAGAGGGAAGGGTGTTCATGACGTGATTGACGCTACATTACACTTCCTAGAGAAGAATTTAAGAAAGCAATATTTTTCCCTACCCCAATCCTGGAACTTCCCACTTAGAGGAGTGGATTTAGATGTGGACTATATTGACCTTTTATTGTTATTATTATTATTATTATTATTATTATATTAACATACAGACAGACAGAGACCTTATTCCCACTTGAGAATGCGAGTGAGGCTGGAACAAGCGTCTAACAGTGGGGCTAGTAGAAAGCAAAAAATAGCCAAGAAGGTACTGTTGGGAAGGTCATCGGAGATTCTTTGGCCTCGTGTTTGATATAGTGGTAATATGTGGTTCCACTGAGTCACCAGGGAAGGAGGTGGCATGGTGAGTCAGGCAGAACATGAGACCAAAATTCAAGTTCCAGTTCAAGCCTAAAGGCCAGTCATTTTATGCTTCTGAGCTTTGATTTTCATAACTGCAAAATGAGATACTAATATTATATAGTTTACTGCAATCATATATCTGATAGCATCCAATAAATGCCTGAAATGTAGTAAATGCTTCATAATAACTATGAATCTTTATTAGATATCCACTATATGCCAGGCACTTTTCTGAATATTTTAACATCAGCTCTAAATGTAATTTAAAGATCAAAACTCTCATGGGAGGTAAGTTCTATTATTATCCTCATCAACCACATTTTAAAAAATGAAAAAACTAAAGTGCAGAAAATTTAGACTTTCCCAAGGACACAGAAAGTGATAGGAATAATAACTAACTCTTACATAAAATGTACAGTGTACACAAAAAAACTTGTATGGACATGTTCATAGAAGCATATTCATAATAGTCCAAAAGTGGAAACAACCCAAATGTCCATCAACCAATGAATGGATAAACAAAATGTGGCACATTCATTCACAAATTTGCAAAGAAACTTTTTGAGGAGAACATCTTTTGGGAGTTTGAACTTCCAGACAAACATCCTTTTAAGCAACACATGCTTTCCTGTGCTGACTGCCTCTGTGCAAATTAGAGGCACATGGAACTTCTCACTGAGGCTGGACAAACAGGGAGAAGATTGGGAAAGGGTACGAAAACTCTACCTGACAGAGACAGCAAGGAGGATAAGAAGTGGCAAGTGGGCCCAGGGAACTGAGCAGTCAGTCTTTAAGGAAAAACCCAAAAATCAAACCTTAATGAGTTAACAAGATAGTCAAGAAATGGAGGTTACAAATCACCCAGCTTTTCAAGGAGCTCAAAGGGAAAGAGCAAAAGGGACACAGGGCAGAGTCCATTAATAGGAATAATAATAACTAATAACCTTTAGGGACTCCATACTACACATGCTAAGAACTTCACGTGGATTATTTCATTTAAGCCTCCAAACAACCCTATGTGATCATATGTTTTCCTCTTCATCCTGCAGGCATGTTGACCTCGGTCCTCCAGCCTCCTGAACTATAAGAAAAGAAGTTTCTGATGTTTAAGTATGTGGTATTTCTTATGGTAGCCCTAGCAAATTAATACAGAGAGAAACTGTAGTCATCATTTGAGCTGTGTTTCTGTCTTCCTAGAAGTTCCCCATCCTATGGAGTACATATGCCTCCCGTCTCACATTTTCTCCACTTTATGGGGAGAAAAGTGTAGCTTCAAGAGGCCATGTGACTTTGGGAATTCCAGATGATTGTCACCCAGCCAGGAAGTGGCGTGGTATTTTCTTATGGCAGCCCTAGCAAACAGAGGGAAACTGTAGTCATCATTTAAGAGCTTTGTTTCTGTCTTCTTACAAACTCCCTGTCCTGTTGATCACATATGACTCCCATCTCTTCTGACCTCTTGTCACTCTTTTATTAACTTTGTAAAATATCTTGGGTGGTTTCTGAGTCCTAGAAATAAACTTATTTCTAGAAATGAGTTTCTCTGGGACATCGTGATTCAAAGTTGGATGTGATAAAGGAAGACTCCACACATCTCAGTAAGCGGGTAGGAGAAAGAAGAGAGAGGCGCACAGAGGAACAAATCCAAGAAGGCTCAGAGCTCTGAAAGTTTTTTTTTGTAAAGCTAACACTATACACTTTTTTTTTTAATTTTAGAATCATGGAGTACATGTGAGAATTTGTTACATAGGTATATTGCTTGGAGGTGAGGTTTGGGCTTCTAATGAACCCACCTCGCCCCTACCTCCCAGTGGTAAGCGTGGGTGGTTTTGTATCCCATATCTTCCTTCCCTACCTCCCTCCTCTAGCAGTGCCCAGTGTCTTTTATTCCCATCCTGGTGCCTGTGTGTACCCACTTGTGAGTGAGAACAAGCAGTATTTCGTTTTACATTTCTATAATAATTCACTTAGAATGATGGTCTCCAGCTGCAAAGGACAACATTTCACTCTTTTTATGGTTAAAGTTCTAAAACTTAAAAGAACAGAAGGACAAAAAAGAAGTCAAGAGAGCAAGTTTTGGAGGGCTGATGGCACGTTTGGTTTCAGACGTACCAACTTGGTAAATAGCCTATAAAAAAAATGGAATGGAAATAGTAAGGCCAGTGTACAAAAACTGTACAACTAGGGGTGAGAATAAGAGTGAGATGTGTGATTTATTTTAACTCTCAAAGTTTCCCTTCAATGGAAATACATGACAACAGGGAAAGAAACTCTGGTTTAGAAAGAGCTTTGGAGGCCAAGTTGAAGATACAAGGATGGGCATTCTCTACATTGAAAATTCTTCACTCACCCATCCATTCAACCATTTTTCATTTTTCACTCATTCACACACTTACATTTCTTCATTCATTCATTGAGGTGCTACTACATGCCAGACATTTGGTCTACAGCACATACTCTGCACATTAGTGATAACTAAAATAAAATCATGTGCGCGAATGAGTTTCTTGAAGTCGTGAACAGAAAGAGAAAAGAGAAAAACATTCTTGTCAGTGTGCCAAGGAGAAGGCAATGATCTGTTATTTTAGTAAATATTCAATGAATGAGTGAGGCAAGGAGTGTGTGAGACTTTCCCAGATGTATCAGTCTGTTCCAGGAAACTGGGAAAGATGAGGCTTTCACAGAAGACAAAAATGTAAAGGCTAAATTCAGAAAAAAGATAAGGATATGCATGGGTGTTTCTTCAGGACTCATTGGTTTCAGCAAACTTCAGAAATTGGAAATATGTTGGGGTTCTCATACAAACTAAAATATAATACTCAATGATCTTATCCATCCTAGAGAAATTCCTCTCTCTTTCTCCCTTTCTCACTCTCTCTCCCCTGCCCCTTCCTTCCTTTGTGCCCGCCCTCTCTTACTTATGCCTCAGGCCAAGCAATGAGTCTAGTCAAAGACACATCGCAGTTAGTTTTAAGGACGTTAGTGAGTTAAATCCAGGAAAAATAATATGATGGACGACAATAATTGCCTGGGAAATACAAAGAACCCCCCAAAAGAAAGTCTTCTAGAACCATTATTCACATTACAAAAAGACAAAACAAAAACCCACACACATGCAAAAATCACAAAAACCAACCAAAGAAAACCTAGTTAGACCCTTTGTTTTTAAAAATCTTATGTAGAATTAATTGATCCAGCAGCGAAGAATGATATTCTCTTCTTGAAAGCAAGATCCTCACATTCAGAGCCCACCTCTTTGGCTTTCCTCTTACCAGGCAGACAAGCCCATGGATGTTTCTCAAAATATAACCCAAAATTCTGCCTTGAACTATTTTTTTTTACCACCCACTTTTTTAAAAAACGTTTTTCCTTCCTTCTTCGTTGTCCCTTCTTCCCCCATCCTCCATAATGCATGCTTGTCTGAGCATATGCTTGCTTAAGAATTCCGGAGGCTAATCTTAAAACAGACCAGGAACAGAGTTCTGATTGTGGAGCCTCCTCCCACTTTGCGGGAGTCATGAGATGGATAATCCATAATCTGTCTGCAGCCAAGAAAACATCAACCAGACCTCCAGGAGGACCACCACTCAAGATGTCATCAAACAAGACACACAGACCTGCACTCTGTGCCACACCCCATGTTTCCCATACCATAATTCCCTTTAAGAACCCTTGAACCGGCCGGGCTCGGTGGCTCAGCCTGTAATCTCAGTTGGGAGACTGAGGTGAATGGATTGCCTGAGCCTGTGGGCTCGAGACCAGCCCAGGCTACTTGTCTCTACAATAAATCAAAAATTAGCTGGAAGTGGGAGTTCATGCCTGTATTTCCGGCTATTTGGAAGGCTGAGATGGAAGGATCACCAGAGTTCAACAGGTCAATCCTGAGGTGGCTGTGAGTGTGCCACTGCACTCCAGCATGGGCGACGGAGTGAGACCCCAACTCAAAAATAAAAAGAACCCTTGAACCAGCCTGAGAATTTGAGTTGGTCTTTTTGTGATGTTAGTCTGCCATCCTCTCAGGTTACCAGCTCCTGAATAAAACCTAGGGCTGGGCTGGGGCAGTGGCTCATGCCTGTAATTCCAGTACTTTGGGAGATCTAGGCAGGAGGACTGCTTGAGTCAGGAGTTCAAGACCAGTCTGAGCAACACAGGGAGACCTCATCTTTACAAACAATCAAAAAGTTAGCAGGATGTAGTCCCAGCTACTTGTGAGACTGAGGCCGAAGGACCACCTGAGCCCAGGAGGTCGAGGCTTCAGTGAGCTGTGATCATGCCACTGCACTCCAGCCTGGGAGACAGAGCAAGATCTTGACTTGACAAACAAAAAGCACCCCTATTTTTCCTTCCACCAACTTTCTTGAGTTTGGCTAACAGGCAATGAGTGACAGACCTGGGTTCATGTACAAAAGCTGAGTAAGGCCCTGAAGAATCACAGTTTAAAAATGTCTGTCCTAGAAGAAAGGGCATGGTATTGTATGCATGGACATTGTTTACGGAAAGTGAGATTATTAGGCCCATGACTCAGGTTGTTGACTATTTGTTCTTTGAAATGGAGAGAGACAAATCATCTGATGTCATATCCTGATCCAGCTGTGTTAGAACTACACACCGTTGGGGACAGTCTTATGGTAAACACTAGTAGGCAGTCAACTGAGACATAGAGCTCTGTCAGCGTGATTGGAGGGACGGTATTTGCTTACTCAATTTAGATGGAATTGGAAAGAGTGTGTTAAGTTCACAAAGAGTTGAAGACAGGTTGCCAGCAATGCTGACATTACTTAAAATGTGAGATCTTCTTTTTAAGCCTAGGAATTTTGTGTGTTGGCAGCTGCTTTGTGAAGAAGCATGAGAACCTTAAAGTCCCAGCAATGAATAGATGGAATTAGAAGGTACATAAGAGTTTATACATGGAATAATTTGAAAGGAGAGAAAAGTCTTGTTGTATTAAAGTTAACAGTGGCTATACAATTTGACTCATCCTGGCCCAGCCCTGCCTTTGCCTGCCATGCTTTCTTGTTCAACCCACAAAGAATGCAGTGAGCCATGTCTTGCGATGGGCAACCCATGACCATGTGGGAAAAGGCCAACTCACCTGCCATGCTACTGATGTTCACCAGCCTCCCCTGGGATTTCCTGAGAAGAGGCAAAAATGCCTTTGTGACTTCCACAGGCCCAAAGAAGTTCACGGTCATGCATCGTTTGTAGTCAGTCATGGGAATTAGTTCCCCATCAGCTGGAAAGCCAATGATCCCAGCATTGTTGACCACAGCCCACAGTCCTGGGGACAGAAAGGAACAGCTTTGAGGATGGACAAGACTGGAGAGTGTATTTTTTAACATTTCAAGTTCAGGAGTCAGACACGCCCTTTTGAGATTTAGGAGCTAAATCTCAAGTCACTCAAATCCCAGTCTCCCTGAATACCTATAATTGCTTAGAGGAGCTGTGTGGAGGGTAAATTTGTAGAATATTAAGCAAAGGTTGTTTAGAGCTTCCCTTCTATTGCCTCAAAGCCCTTTCCTACATCCAGGCAGCTAGATGTTTATTGCATATGGGAAGAGATGGCCCAGCAAGCGGAGGATGCCAAGGATCATTAGCTGGCTTTGAAGTTTCAAAACTTCCTGTTTCTCCCTCCAAGTGCATAGTGCATAGAGTGCATAGAGGCAATATAATATCTTTACAACAATGCAGGATGATATGAGCCTGTTGTTCCTTATTCCTAAACTAGAAAAGATTCCTCATGATGGTTGGCTGCCTCTACCTCCTTGTTGCCATTAGACAGGCACTATTTGGGCTGTCACCTTACTTCCTGGCACTGAGACCTACTTGGCTCCTATGCAACATGCTCTCACTCTCACACACAGACAGGATTACAGAGGGTGTGTTATATCACCGATGTGCGCTTCAACAACACTTTCTGATCAACAGCTTCTAAATCAGCAGGTCTGAGGTGAGTTCCCTGCAGGGATTACAGGTGGAGCCACTGAGCCTGGCTGGCAACAGAGTGAGACTACAACTCAAAAAAACAAAAGGCCTGGCTCGGTGGCTCAGCCTGTAATCCCAGCGCTTTGGGAGACCGAGGTGAGTGGATTGCCTGAGCCCACAGGTTCGAGACCCACCTGGGCAACTTGGCGAGACCTCATCGCTACAATAAATCAAAAATTAGCTGGGTATGGTAGCACGTGCCTGTAGTTCCAGCTACTTGGAAGGCTGAGGCGGAAAGATCACCAGAGTCCAGCAGGTTGAGGCTGCAGTGGCCGGGAGCGGCCACTGCACTCCAGTCTGGGTGACAGAGTGAGACTCCAACTCAAAAAAAGTAAAAGCTACTCTTAGCTCATAGGCCATACAAAAACAAGTGATCAATCTAGATAACATTCTTTGAATAACAAAGATAAAGAGCTAGAGAACAGATTCGTGATTGCTAGGGGTTGGGGATGAAATGTGGCCATGAAAGATAGCATGAGAGTCTGGTGGTGATGGAACAGTTCTCTTGACCACAAAGAGTGTTGCACAAAGTTATACATATTATAAAATTGCAGTGTTGCACACTGAAGGGCACAAATAAATGAAATTAAGTAACCTCTGTAGAGTGTACCAATGTCAGTTTAATGGTAACATTGAAGGAGGCTAGGTAAAGGGTGCATAGGAACTCCCTGCATATTTCTTTGCAACTTCGTATGGCTCTACAAATGATTTCAAAATAGAATATTTTAAAAAACAAGGCAGGGCCATAGTTTTTCAACTCCTGCCATACAATTCTAAGCTGGCCAATAAGCTCCATTGTACCTGTAGGACTTAATAATAGTTCAACGACAGTTAATATTAATTAATGATTCACAATATGTTCATACTAATTTAGTAATATGCTGTTTATCTACAGGTCCCAGATGGTTCTTTAGCAAGCATCCTCCTTGGTGATGCTTCTTCACAGCTCCAGTTTCTCTCTGACCTGAGGGGTTAAAGTTCAAAGAAACCCTGAGGAAAACAGGCAGAGGGATACCGATGGAATGGCCCATCTCGGAAGAGGGCTACCTTCCCGTATGCTGGCCACAAAACAGTAGGGATCACTCCTTAGAAACTCGCCATACTCCTTCATATCTAGACACTGCCCTGGTATTAGAACCCACTGCTGGATCATTTAAGATGGTCAGTACTGCATTTCTGGACCTCACTAAAGGGGTCTGAATTGAATATCTCTTTGGATAAGACATCATGAAGTAAGTCTCATAGAAGGGATAAGCCCAACTCTACTAGTGAATAAAAGACTGGGCCAAGAAAACTGCCTTTCTAGAAAATGATTATACATTGCTAAACTTGCTGAAAATTAATTCCAACAACCTATTTCTTTTCTCTTCATATCTCATTTATCAGATGTTTACTGAAGATTTCTCACGTGACAGGGACTGCTGAATATTGAACGAATGGAAAACAGGAGCCTTTACTGAGTGCTTCCCTCATATTAGGGATTCTTTTACGTGCTCTCTAAATAATAAGTTGTCTTTCATCTGCCAAATCAGGCAGGTACCATTCCTCTTTTTTTGCTGGAAATGTCAGCTGTAAAGAGAACGTAAGCTAGAAGTACCCGAAGCCTCCATGGAAATTTCTCAAATAAAGCTAGCACAGAAGAAAGCAAGGTGCTGAGAAATAGAGACATTGCTTAAAGGCCTGGATCCAGCAAAGCCCGAAGCCAAAAAGTCTTTTCAATGCTATAAGCAAATATATTCCCTTTTTGCTTTAGCAATTTTGATTTGGATTGTGTCACTCACATCTGAAGGAATCCTGACAGATATATGGTTCTATTTCTCTGAACCTAGTGGCGAGGAGTGGGAGATGGATGGATATTTACAATGATACAGTAACAGAGGTAGAAGCAAGACACAATGAGTGACTGTCTGGAAGAGAAAGTGAATAAAGCAACATGGATTACTAGGAAGGTCATGCAAGACATGTTATATGTGAGCCAGGTCTCCTGTGGGAGTAGTCTCTGTCACTGGACAAAGGCAAGAGTATCAGGAAAAGAGAGTGGAGGTGAGAGGGAAATTCCGTAAGAGGAAGCTAGATGTGCAGAGGTGTGAAATAGCACATTCTGTTCTAGAAACTCTTTAGAATTTACTAAGTGGAACAGCAGGTATTGCAGAATAAGGGTTTGGCAAGGGCCAAATGAAATGAAATGAAAGGCCTTCTGATTCTTGTTAAGGTGTTTGGATTGTATTTGGTGGCAGATAGAAAACCACTGAGCTGGTCAATGAACCATGACAAAGCAAATCACCCACCGTAGGCCTGCCTCAAGAGAGGAACCCAACACACAGAGGCTCTGTATGTCAAAGGGTTTTAAGGAGATGAATGACCATTGTAAGATGAGCACATTGTAAAGATTACTCTCTGTCTGGAAAGTAATGAAGAGAGAAAGAGGTTGCAGGGAGGCCATTGGGAGAGCCCAGGCGGGACACAATGAGGGTCTGCACGAAGTCATAGCTGCTAGGCGATGTGGAGAAGGGGCTAGATGATAAATATCCAGGAGGTAGAACTGACAAGACTTCGACAACAAGATACAGAGATCGAAGATAAGCTGAGGGTCTCAGTGACTCCCAGGTTGCTGGCTTGAATGACTGACTGGTCAAGTGACAGTGACTGTACCTAAGCCATGAGATGCAGGAGAGCAAACTCAGACTGGTCACAGGGGAAAAAAAATGAGGTCAGTTTCTGACATGTTGAGTTGAAGCCTCTGGGATATAAGTGAAGATTTCTGGCATACAATTTAATATACATATAGGCCCGGATGTCAATAATGTTGGCGATATGGATTTAATGAGAGTTAATGGCATAATTCAGGGTTTCTCAACCCTGGCCTAACATTAGTATCACCTGGTGAGCTTTAAAAACTCCGATGCCTGGGACCCATTCTTGGGGATACTGATCTAATAGAATTTTGGGGGTGAGGGCCCGGACCCAGGCTGGGCAGTTTCCCGGGGTGGGGATCTGGGCAGTCACACTAGGCCTGGTGCTTCAAAAGAACCCTATGTCAGGCTTAATTCTCTGCTCTCATCATCTTAAATTCTTGATCCTTTTTTTAAACAAGGGCCCCATATTTTCATTTTGCATTGGACCCACTAAGTTATGCAGCCCATCCTGAGCCCAAGTGTCGGTATTTTCAAACACTCCCCAGTTGATTAAAATGTGTGGCCAGATGGGGAATCCCCTGGATAAGGGAAGACAGTATGGCCCAGGAATCACACAGTGGGAAGCTGGGCGATGGAACCCTCTGTAGCATCCGCCTCTGTGGAGGGAGATGGAGGTAGAGCTTCATATGAGAGGAGCAGGAAAGAAAGCTGCCCCATGGCTCATTGACTGGCTCAGTGATTTTCTATCTGCCACCAAAATAAAATCCTCTCACCTTAATGAGGATTAGAAGGTCTTTCAGGTTAAAGGCCCCTGCCAAACCCTTAATCTGCCATACCTGCTGGTCCACTTTGTAAATTCTGAAGAGTTTCTAGAACAGAATGTGCTATTTCACTCCTCTGCACATTCAGCTTACTGGAAGAAAGCAGCAATCAAGGGCTGAGGATCCCAAAGCCAGGGAGTTGAGTGAGAGCAACATGTTTAAATATTGCAGAAAAGTTAAGAGCATTGGTCTTCAGGATAATACCGATTAGCTTTGCCAGACCAGTTGGAGAGGTCTGGTGAGAGCCAATGTCCAAGCAGAGGCAAAGAAGTAGAAACAGGGGCTACAGGGTTCCAAGGAGCATGGTCCTGGAAGGAAGAAAAGGGAAAGGGCAGTGGGTAAAGGAGGACAGTGATTATGAAGGTATTTTTTCCCAAGCTGGGAAAACCTGACTCATATTGAGAAAGTAATGAGGAGAGGTGGGGAAGTCATTCATGGGACAGTGACTGACAGGATGCTGGAGGGAATGGGATAGAGGATTCTGTAAGTTCTGTGAGGACAAGTCCCATGTCTGAGTCACTCCTAGGGTCTTTGTGTCTGTAGAGGTCCGTGCATGTGACAGGGGCTCAGTACTGGTGTGCTCAGGTACAGTCAGCAGCCAGAGTTGAGTGGAGGAAAATGGTCATCCAAGGCTGGAACAAGAGCTTGGCATCTGGAAGGAGGGTAAGGTGCTGCCAAAGGTGCTGGCAGCTAAAGACAGTACCTCTGCCCTGCAGCGTTGCCACAACTTTGCTGTGAGCATCTTTTATCTGCGCCGGATTGGTGATATCCAATTGGAAAACCAGGAGGCGCGAGGAGCAGCTTTTTCTCAATTCCTCTGCTCCTGGGCCCTTTTCATTCAGAACTCCAGCGAACACCGTGAAGCCCAGCTCATCCAGATACTTGCACAAAGCATGACCAATCCCGGAATCACAACCTGCAAAAGCAAAGATAATAGGAAGTGAAGGAGAAATTATTTAACAAGGAAAATATCATATATTGTCTAGGATGGGCCATGTTCTCTGAAGAGAGGGCATGCTGAGGAAGTTTCTTTATGTGCTAAGCAGGGAGATGAGAGGAAAGACCAAGCTAGACATATTTCTTCATATAAAGAAAGGGAAGTAGGGTAGAATTGGGTGGGAGTGGAGAAGGAGAAAGGTTGTGGGGGAAGGATGGCCGAGGGTGGTTGGTGGCCAAACATGGGAGATAAAACCAAGATATTTTACCAGGTGTGGTGACTTATGCCTGAAATCCCAGCTCTTTGGGATGTGGAGGTGAGAGAATTGCCTGAGCCCATGGCTTTGAGACAAGCCTGGGCAACTTGGCGAGACCTCATCTCTATAATAAATTTTAAAAATTAGCCAGCATGGTGGTACATGCCTGTAGTTCCAGCTACTTGGAAGGCTGAGGCAGAAGGATAGCCTGAGCCCAGCAGGTCATGGCTGTGGTGGCCGTGATCATGCCACTGCACTCCATCCTGGGCTGCAGAGTGAGACTCTGACTCAAAAAAAAAAAAAGACATCTCATAGAACTCACAGAAAAGTTTTGACTAATCTCTACTATGTAGTATTTGATGTAAACTCCATCACTCCATAAAACTCTCAGTCAAACATTTTTTACAAACTAATACTTTGTAGTTGGTTTTGCTTTTTGGAGACACAGGGCGATAACAGAGGCTGCTCACAGGTGCCAGTTCATTCTGGATTATAACAGATGAAAGCTCATGGACATCTGTGCTTATCCCCTTCCCAGACCTTTTCCGTTAACTGTGGCATTCCCCCACGTCATTGAGTAGAAATCAGTCCTCGGAAGACAGCTCTGATGGAAACCAGATGGAAAGCCCCAAGTACATTGTGTTTGAAAGCAGAGGATAATGTGCTATCTTTCTCAGAATTTGAGATGAGAGTGTACTCAACCCAGTCTGGAGGATATTATGGACCCAGGAAAAGATGTTTTACACCCACAAGTACAAAACATAGATATCTGAAATACCCAAGTTGCCAAACACATGGACGTGAAATTACCCTTTGATTCATGACATAGTAAACATATAACAGTTAACATATCTCTCCAGTTGGAATAAGAAATCATTTCATATTGGCAGTGTTGTGATCATTCCTGTAAGCCTTAATGGGTCTCCCTTGTCAGTAGTCAGGAATCTCCCCACCCCCCGCCAGCCGCCCCCAATATTTGGGCAATAAGAGAAATCAGCAAGCAGAGAATCAACTCAAGATCATTATGTGAAAGAGCAGAAAAGAGATCTGACTTCCAAGCTAATAGGACTTGGAATCTGATCAGAAGGGTTACTGTCCCCAAAGAGAGGACGGGCATTTACATACTCTGTCAATAAATGTGTAGAGAACTAAAATTTACCACCAATTTAAATTTGCATATCTTTTGACCCTCAAGTTTCAGTATCTATTCTAGAGAAATACATATATTCAGAGACACTTAAAGGATTTTTTACAGTCTTGAATGTAATAGCAAAAGAAGGAATTAACCTAAATGACCATGAATAGGAGAATAGTTACATAAATTATGGTTCATACAATGGAATACGACACAGCAATTTTAAAAGATGGGATAGAATCATGCCAACTGACACAATATTACTCCAAGATACTTTGTTAAGTGAAATAAAACAAGTTGCAATGCAACACTTATTAGTAGAGTCTAATTTAATTCAAATAAAAAACAACAACAAAGAAAGCTGAAAGAAAGAATATGGAAGGAGAAAACTCAAAATGGTAAGAGTAGTTTCCCCCAAGAGAAGCAGAATGGGGAAGTCTTTATCTAGTGATGCTTTCCATTTCTGCTCAAAAAAAGTACTGATTTTTCTTGAGCCATTTCTTTTTTTAAAGGCCATGCCAACTAGAATGGAGATGGGCTAGCCCTGTAAGTATAGAAAAGAGTGCAGGAGAGAGGCTAACACAACTGACATCTGCAAGCACTGCCTAGATAAAATGACAGTCTTAGCAAAAAGTGTGGGACACTCCTGTCCCTCTGACACCTCTAATATAAGATGGATGTATCTGATTTCCATAGCTGATTGCATTTAACTTTTGCCCCATCTCCTTCCTTCTATGTCGCCTTGTGTGCTGATGCCCTGAAACTAGCCCCTGTGCGTGTGTATGGTTTCCCAACTGGGCCTGGCCAGAGGAGGAGATGGTACCAACTGAGAGAGATGCAAGTGTCTGGACCATGTAACAGACACCTGCCTTGATGTCAATTAATACATTAGAATTCTGGTTCTAACGTATAGCAGTATATGTGTCTAACAGTTTTATGAGCCTGGCAAAGAGGACTTTGCCCTAAAGAAATAGACTTGTTGCTGGACAAATCCAACCTTTGGGTCTACCATGCTGAATCAAGATACTGGCCAGTGGCAAGTTCAGCCGACAGGAGACAAATGCCATCTCTCCCTAAATGTCACTGGTGATCAAGTCTGTCATGTAAAATGATTCCCCAAATGTCTAGAGTAGAGATTATTGTTCCCATTTTACAGATGAGGAAACTGAAAACAAGAGAGACCAAGATCACAGAGATGGTAGGGATGAATCTGGACGCTTTATTAGGTCGTAATCCAAGTCCATGACTCGCTGGCATACTGGACCCTCTCCTTTATCTATGTGAGCAGAGAAGGGGGACGCAGTGCGTAGACAACCCCAGGAGGGTCCTCTTGGGTCCACAAGGAAGACTATAAATTAACCCAAAAGTAACTAACTTTGGACCAGACTGGAGTAAAAAAAAAGTGTACCTGTAGGCTGGTTATATGGGGGGGATCCCTAAAACACCAGAATTATCTTTTGGAGGATGAACCCTCATAGTACAGGCTTCCTTTGCTAGGTAAGTGTTCTAGGAACCCATCAGCATCAGTGTACCAGCTAACATTGTTGTGAGAGGTTGTGTTCCACTTCAGTGAGGGGTTTTTTTTGTTTGTTTTATTTTTGGGAGTTTTTTTTTTTTTTTTTTTTTTTGGTGATTCTTTCGATGCATTTGCCCACTTCATAATGGATGATTTATAAGTGTACCTACCCACACTGTGCTGAGTGTTCAGCAGTTTTTGACTTAAAACGACTGACCCTATGCCCCACCCTTCCTACTTACCCAATCTAGCCCGGAGTGACTTTTTTTGTTGTCGTTTGTTTCCCCACATGAAAAAAGTCCTCAAAGGGAAACATTTTGCCAGTGTAGAAGAGGTGAAACCAAAAATGGCAGAAACACTAAAAGACATCAAAATTGACAAGGTCAAAAACCATTTTTGAGCAGTGGAAAAAGCATCTCGATAGATGTATTACATCAAATGGAGAGTACTTTGAAGGTGACAAGTTTAAACATGTAAGAATAAATACACGATCTTTTATCAATACATTCTGGGGGGTTTTGGGGTTCCCCTCAAACACATTCTGCTGAGTGAGGCCAGAGGTTTCACGGAGGGTTCCTCCTATTTTGTGATGTATACCTCTTATGATTCTGCCTTATTATTGACACAATTAGACATATTGGGGTCATGGATTTTAAAGCTCCCAGTTCCCCTTAGAGCAAGGGTCCCCAACCCCCAGACCATGAACCAGTACCAGTCTGTGGCCTGTTAGGAACTGGGTCACACAGCAGGAGGTGAGGTGGGTGAGTGAGCAAAGTTTCATCTGTTTTCATAGCCTCTCCCCATCACTCACATGACCTCCTGAATTCCGCCTCTTGTCAGATCAGCAACAGCATTAGATTCTCATAGGAGCGCAACCCCCCCTATGAAATGTGCATGTGAGGGATCTAAGTTGCACTCTCCTTATGAGAATCTAATGCCCAATAATCTGAGATGGAGCTGAGGCAATGATGCTAGTACTGGGAGTGGCTGCAAATACAGATTAACATTAGTAGTAAGGTTTGACTGCATTTCCCCTCACCCCCATCACAGTCCATGGAAAAATTGTCTTCCACTAAACCAGTGCCTGATGCCAAAAATGTCGAGGACTGCTGCCTTAAAGGCTAGTGTAATATCAAGATGCTAGCGTGTTCTCTCTGCACAGAGAGAACTGTTCTGCAGTGCAGATATAAAGACCATGAGTAGGTTTACATAGCATATAACCACTCAACCAGGGCATCTATTGATACAAGTAAGGGAGGGCCATCCACCTACTTGGAGCTGCTGACCACTAAGGCATGCAAATCATCACCTGCATCCAAACCTGGAGTCCATCATCTGCTCCCCAAATCCAGATGAGAAACATGAACTCTGCACCTGCTAGCCATTACTTTGACCTTGCATTTCACAAGCACTCTGATTTTTCCAATGCTTTTATATATGTTTCCCATGATGATGCTGAGAGTTGCCCCACAGGAGTCCTTAAAGTTATTCTTGTCCTCACTCCTTGACTGGGACTGATTGAACCAGGATTGGCCAGCTTTTCCCTTTCAGAAATGTGGAATTGTAGCTACAAGATGCCAGGCAGTCTTCATCACTGTCTGATCCTGGAATACACCAAACTCAAGAACTAATGGGGAGGATGTATTGCTGCCTTTCATTATATGTGTGAAGATATAGGCTAAGTTCTTCCGAAGAGTAGCAAGAGGCAAAGCCACAAATAAGAACAGAGTCTCAATTTAGGCAATATCCACAAATGTATACGAACAGCCTTGGCTCATGACAGCTTTCCAGTTTCTGGTAAGCCTCAAGTGATCTCCTTCCCATGTGTGCTTTAAGACACTCACATCCTCATAATCCTTTCTTTCTCAAGTTAGTGTGATTGTCTTGCCTAAATTCCATCTTCTTCACTTATTATAGACACCAAAACTAGTTAATGCTGCTTTGAAAAACAGTTTGGCAGTTACTAAAAAAGTTAAACATAGGGTCACCAGATGACCTTGCAATTCTACTCCTAGGTTAGGTATACCTAAGATAAATGAAAACGTATGTCCATACAAACATCTGTACACAAATGCTCATGGCGGTATTATTCATAATAGCAGAAAAAAAGGACTAACCAAATGTTCGTCCACTGATGAATGGATCCAAAATGTGGTACATCCATACAATGGAATATTATTTAGCAATAGAAAAGAATGAAGTTTTCATACATACTAAAACATGAATGGACATTTATAGCATTATTCTGACTGAATGAAGTCAGTGTGGAAGGTAAAGGGATGAGAGCAAGGAGGAGACATTTGAATTTTGACCCCATCTTATCTGACTAGAGAATGGTCTGGCAGACATTTTTTTAAGGTAGTGCCTTTGACCAGTTTCATGAATCTAGGATCTAACTCTCTTGGGAAAGTTTCTAGGAAGAACCCCGGCACATAGTAGGTCGTAGATGCAAACTGAGTGGTGACAGTGTTAAACTTAACCCAATCCCTGTGATCCTGGGGAGAAAAAATAGCAAAGTTTAAGAAATTCCTCCACCCTTTGTGTTGTGGGAGATGGCTCACTGCAAATGTTAACTCCCTTCCCCATATGACTTAGATGAGACTCATGGGTGCCCCCACCCTTGTTTATGACAAAGTCAGACCCAAAGTCTCCAAATTCCCATTCTTTGCCTCATAAATGGTTAGCTGAACTGCTTGTTCCCACTGGTCAGTCAGAACAAAATGTTTGTTAACCAGATTTAGTATAGATTCTCAGCCTGAGCCCGCAGACAACCCCACTTTACAGCCCCTCCTGGTCAGACCCCATCTACTGTCTGATTGTGTCACCCTGGTCATCCTACCCCCCAGCACCCACTTCTTTCTAGCTTTGTTTACTCCTATAAATACAAAACCCTTTTTGCCTAATCCTGAGACATGTGCATATCAGATGGTCAGAAAATTCTTCCTACAGTAATAATCCTTTCGGATAAAGGCTCTCCTAACTAAATCTAAGCTTTTTATTATTTAGCAGTGAATCTATAGGCCAAAGTTCAACAAGAGACCATCTGTTTGTGCTTACCTGTGAGACAGCTTAACATAGAGGACTGGATGGGAGTCTAGCCACACCATTCCTACCCGTGCAACCCTGAGAGGTTATTTAACTTCTCTCTGCCTTTGCTTCCTCTGCTATAAAATGGGCTTAATATTGGTACCTACATCAGTTAATATTTGTGAAGTGCTTAACAGTGCCTCTTTCTAGTAAGTACTACAAATGTTTTGTTGTTGTTGTTTAACAAAATTGTGTTGTCCTTTCTAATTTTCTGTCCTCTACAATACTGGCAGATGGAGAGTTTGTCTCTGATGATCATCAGTCAAACATCTTGGCTGACATCTGACTCTGCTTCTTCCACTTATGAGCCTTAGGAAAGTTACATATGACAGTGTGAAGCCTCCACGTTCTCATGTGGAAAGCAGGGTTATCATAATACCCTCCTTCTAGGCCTGGGAAATCAATGAGACAGAGCTTTTCACATCAACATCACAACTCTAACCCCAACATCATTCTTGACTTAAGAGGTTAGAGATCAGACTGTGCTATCCCTGGTATCTTTGAAGTCTGTGAGCTGTGCAAGGGTCAGAGGTCTCTGAAAGTACGTGGCAGGAGAGCCGCTCCCTGTGGAGATAGGATAACCCTTGTGTACTCTGGAAACCCAGAGACAAGGCCGGGGCATTTGTAAGAAGGCAGGAGGGTTTCATAAGAGTTACCCAACATCAGCTTCTGAAAATAATCATACCTAGTACAGAATGCATGCTTACTGAGTTCCAGACAGACTTATGCACATTTACTTGCTGAATCCTCCCAGCCACCCTGAGAGATAAGTAGTGTTACCACTGCCAGTTTATAGAGGAGGAAACTGAGGCACAGAATGTTTAACTCATTCAGCTAGGACATGTCAGAGGTGGTGTGGAATCAGGAACTGTTTGGGGTATAAACATCTGATGCATAAAATATTTAAATCCTCCAGAGCACAGGACTTAGCACATAGTAGGTGCTCAATGAAAAGCACATGTTGGATACTTAGACACTGAAGAGGGCACTGGAATATGAATGCCTGATAAACTAGGAGAGGGTACTTTATTGCTAGTGTCAAAGGCACCTGACATTATAAGCTCTCAATAGGCTGGAATAAATGCTGAGGTGGGTTTTAAACTATGCCCTTTGAGATCAATCTATTTCTAGCACCCTGGAAATGCATCAACTTAGAACAAGCAATGAGAACTAGAGCCCCATTTGTGCAACACTAGAATGAATTCAAAATAACACTCAATTCTAAAAATATTAATAAAGTCTCAATTTATGTGCAAAACGGGAACAGTGTGCACCATCTTGAATTTTAAAGAATCAGGGCCCTTTCTCATAGTAGAACTCCTCCACTTCTGGCTGTGGAATGGACAAACACAAAGGAACTACTAGTATCAGTAAGAGAACATGGTCTGAATATGTATTTTGATGGGTTCACACAGAGTATTTTGTAAAAATTTGAACTAAGACTCAGTCTTGGGATATTTCACCTGAAAATCCAGATCAATGGTTTCTCTTGGTTAACCAGGAGATGGGCCAACTTCAAGCCTGCATTCCCTCCAGGAACCCATCGGCTGAGGCTTCCCCTCCAACAAGGCATAGGGCATGCACTCTCAGTCAGAACAAGTTTCACTGTTCAATTCACACATTTCGTCGCCAGCAGCCCTCACAAATATGATCTGCCCTAAACTGTAGCCTCTTGAGCCCAGGACCCCTGAAGTACATTTTCCCATGCACAAAGATCATTTAGATCAAAAGTTGTTTTTCTGGTTGAAAGCCTGTGGGAAGCTAATGGGAAAAGGAATTTACCTTCCTTTTATTTAAGATTTAAGCAATCCGTCAGATTGCCACCTGCATGTTGACACTGCCTGTTCCCCTAAAATAGATTAAAGTATCATAAAATGAGAGATAAGTAAAATAAAATTCTAGCATACTTGAGACTTTCCTGAGGCCCAAAGAAGGCTCAGTTCCTAATCCAAGAAGAGCAAATTCCACCTCCTTTGCCTTCCGCACTCTTTTTTTCTTTCTTTCTTTCTTTTTTCTTTTCTTTTTTTTTTTTTTTTGAGTTGGAGTCTCACTCTGTCGCCCACACTGGAGTGCAGTGGCACGCTCACAGTCACCCCAGTGTCGACCTGCTGGGCTCAGGCGATCCTTCCACCTCAGCTGAGCTTCCAAGTAGCTGGAACTACAGGCGTCCATTACCACTCCCGGCTAATTATTGATTTATTGTAGAGACGAGGTCTCGCCAAGTTGCCAGGGCTGGTCTTGAACCTGCGGACTCAGGCAATCCACTCGCCTCGGCCTCCCAAAGTGCTGGGATTACAGGCTGAGCCACTGAGCCCGCACTCTTAAACAAAGGTAACTGTTGGATGGTGAGGCCCTAGGGAATAGCTAGATCTTTCATGTCAAATTTTTGATGGAAACAAATGCATTTTTTTCCTGGTACCTAATCTTTATGAATAATTTTCCCATACTCTTGGCATTCCTATGTTAAGACAGGCAGACGAGTTGCCAAGAGATTAAATACTTGTCTAAGGCTACAGAGTGAGGATGTGTGAGTGTTAACCCTCAACTTAGATTTGCTCTTTCTGAAGCACATTCTTTTACTGCTATGATTCATTGCCTCCTTGAGCACCTAGGTGGTAGAGCAGGGGAATGTACAAAGTGACCAATGTTCTCGAGAACCCTTGCTGATCAGGGGTCCTATTACTGATGCCAGGTCCCCTCACAGAGAATGAACTCCCAGCATTCATACAACAGCACAAACTCCCTGCAATGGCTCTTCCAGATGGGAAAATGTAATTGATTTGTTTTCAGTGGTGTGTGAGAAAACCATGCTTAGCTTTGCAAAATGTATGCAACCCATATGTCTACAAACATGTCAATATACACCACTAACAGATAAGGACTTTTAAAACATAACTGCAGTATCATTATAAACTTGATAAAGTTAATGATTCTTTTAACTTTATTCCAGAATAAAGGACTTCCCTGCGTATTTTATACATGCCTTCTTCCTGTTGATTTGATTTAAAGTGCAAACCAGGGTTACACATCCCATCTGGTTTTCGTGTCTTAAGTCTCTTTTTCATTTTTTTGAAAAATTCTCTTTTGCCATTTTTTAATGCCATTTATTTGTTGAAGAAACTGGAGCATATGTCCTTTAGAACCTCACACTCTGGATTTGGCAAATTGCTCCTTTGTGACATCATTTAACTAGTTTCTCTAGCCCCTATATTTTCTGTAAAGATGGATCTAGAGACTTGCTTAGATTTGGGTTGTTCTCTCTCTCTGTCTCTCTCTCTGTGTCTCTCTCTCTCTCTCTCTGTCTTTGTTTTTTGTTTTTTGTTTTTCAAAATTGCCTCACAGGTGGTGCTGGAGGCCTCCTCTTGCTCCACATCAGAACCCAAGGGTGAGACTGGTGTTGCCCTTTTAGTGATTTTGATTAATCATTATGTTCGGGTTCTGTCAACCTGAATGTGCATGTGGGGTACATGTCCGGACATTGCCTCTTTCCCCATATCTGGCTTCTTTCTGCACCTCCTACAGTGAGCAGCCCTTGGCCAAGGCTAGTCTCTGCAGGATATGCATCTTCCTTGTAGCAAGTCATGGGATGCAGGTAACCAAGCAACCTAAAAACAATGTAGTCAGCACTCTTAATCAATGTGATTGTAAGCACTGTATAGGAATTTGAATAACTAACTTGCTTGATTATAAAGCTATTTGCTGTGCTGTCCTGAGGTACAGATTCTTTCATCATCACCGACCTATTGGCATTGGTGACTCTCCTGTAAGTGTAATAAGCCAATGTCTCTCCCTGCTGGACCTCTTCGGGTGACTTCTTTGGAATAGGTAAACATCACGTGCAAGCCATCTCAGATTCGGGCCTACCACGTTGCAGTGTATTACAAATTTCCCCTTGAACCTTTGACATTAATGATTCATCATTTCATTTGGGATTTTCTTAAAAGATGATTTTCTTAGTTTATCTTTCTTTAACATTCATTACCTAGCATCATGAAGACTGACAAAAATTTTAAACTTTAAAATAATATTAATACTATTTTTGTTATTGTAATTATTTTGAACTATTACATGTATATAGAGAAGAAAGCAAACAAAATATTATGTTAATGTCATTGGGAACCAAAATTTTAAACAAAAAGAAAGAGGTAGAAGTCTAACACTGAAGTTAAGTAGGAGTTCTGTCTTCTTACATTTGAATTGAAACTATTAGTATCAATTTATGATTTATTTTCTTCTTTCTAAACATCACATATTCCCTAGGTCTGTCCTCCTCTAGAGGCAATGACAATCCAGTAGCCATGAACGCTCTAAGTGCCCATATTGTGGTCACGTCACCAATAATTTTTCCTCAAAAAGAAACCAGGGTTTCTTCAAGAAATGGCTAATTTTAAATTTTGGATTAAGATGAACCAGAGATATGTTGTTCTAGAAAGTAAGAAAGTTTTCAAACTCTTGAGGTCAAATCACAAGGACATGGGCATCTATCGGAAGAGGTTTCCATTGACCACAGATGGAAAAATTTGATAATCAAAAATAATAATAAGCTGGGCTCTGTGGCTCACTTTGGGAGGCCGAGGCGAGTGAATTGCCTTAGCCCCCTGGTTTGAGACCAGCCCAGGCAACTTGGAGAGATCTTGCCTCTACAATTAATAATAATAAAAAAATCCGGATTGGTAGTATGTGCCTGTAGTACTTCTGGCTACTTGGAAGGCTGAGGCGGAAGGATTGCTGCAGGGGTGGCCGTGAGCATGCCACTGCACTCCAGCCTGGGCGATAGAGTGATACTCCAACTCAAAAAAAAAAAAAATGATAATAATGCAGTGAGATGTCTTCATAGTTTTGTGTATTTGTTTTTTTGCCCACTTTCTAATTGAATTGTTTGAGTGGCAAATAGCACATAAAGTTCAACATCACTAGGCATCGGGGAAATGAACATAAGACTACAGTGAGACATTACAACACACCTGTTGGAGGAAGCATGTGTTCTCACACTTCTGTGTGTTTCCTGTGGCATGCTTCAGTCAGTTTGTACAGATTCTAGAGAGCCAATTGTTATGTGTACAGGATTCCATATCTCTATGCAATACTGCTTGACATGTTATAGGAGTTCAATAATTGTTGTTAATAAATTCAATTGTCAGCCGGGCACAGTGGCTTAAGCCTGTAATCCCAGCACTTTAGGAGGCCAAGGTGAAAGAATTGCCTGAGTCCAGGGGTTCAAGACCAGCCTGGGCAACTTGGCGAGACCTCGTCTCTACAATAAATCAAAAAATTAGCTGGGTGTGGTGACGCACACTTGTAGTTCCAGCTACTTGGAAGGCTGAGGTGGAAGGATCACCTGAGCCCAGCAGGTCGATGCTGGGGTAGCCGTGAGCATGCCACTGCACTCCTGCCTGGGCGATGGAGTGAGACTCCAACTCAAAAAATAAATAATTAATTAATTAATTAAATTGTCAAAGTATAGCCAATGATGTGATGCTGTTTGGCCACAAAGAGATCCAAAATAATTCAGATCTTTTCTTTTAAATGATCACATGTATTCACTCATGTTTTACATAAACTTGACTTATTAAAGGTTTCCCAGATTTTATATTCATAAAGGAATCTGAACTATACAGATAGCTCTAATTCAGCATTCTACTGAGATCTGTTCACCATGAAAATGTGCATTGCCCTTAGGGCACATGTGAGCCAATGGATGCGGGAATGGATGGGATAGATAAGCTCTAATGACTTTTGCCCCTCTAAGGGTATTAGGTCCACAAAGTTTGAGAGTCTTATGCTTACATATGTTATCTCATTTGATGCCCAAGATCCCAGGGTTAAGTGAATCTTTTTTAAAAAATAAATTTTATTTTTTAGAGTAAGTTTAGATTTACAGAAAAATTGGGACAATAGTACAGAGAGTTCCCATATACCTCACATACCATATCCCCTATTATTAACATTTTACATTAATATGTTCCATTTTCTACCATTAATGAATCAATATGAATCTGAATAAATTCTATACTTTATTCAGATTTCATTACTTTTTGCCTAATGTCCTTTTTCTAACCCATTCAAGGCACCACATTACATTTAGTCATCATGTGTCCTTGGGTTCCTCTTGGCTGTAATAGCTTCTCAGACTTTTTGCTGTTTTTGACTTCCTTGATGGTTGTAAGAAGTACTGGTCAGGTAACATATGGAATGCCCCTCTACTGGAATTTGTCTGACGTTTTTCTCATGATGAGGCTGGAGTTATGGGATTGGAAGAAGAAGATCACAGAGGTAAAGTGCCGCTTTCATCACATCATACTAAGGTTCATACTATCAACATGATTCATGATCCTTGATGCTGACCTTGAAGATGTTGACCTAGATGAAGTAGTGTTTTTCAGGTTTCTTCACTGTTCAGTTACTCTTCCCCTCCCCCCACCTTTCCACACTCTACACTTCAAAAGGAAGTGACTGCACACAGCCCACATTTGAGTGGAGAGTTATGCTCCAACTCCTTGAGAGGGGAGAATCTACGTAAATTACTTGGAATTTTGCACGGGAGATTTGTCTCCTTTCTCTCACTTATTAATTTATTCAATCACTTGTTTATATCAGCATGGACTCATGAATATTAATTTTATACTTTGGGTTATAATCCAATACTATTTGACTTATTTTATTGCTCAAATTCTCCCAGCTTTGGCCATTTGGAGCTTTCCATTGGCTCCTGCAAAAAATGTATCTTTTTCTCATTTTATAGATAAGGAACCAAGCTTCAGAAAGAATATAAAAGTTTCCAGTGTTACCCACCTAATAAGAGCAAAGGTGCCATTTGAACCTGCTTTCTTAAGATTCTAAGGCACACTGTTTGCTTTTCTTTTCTTTTCTTTTCTTTTTTTCCTCATTCACCACATTCCATCGGAGTATAGTCAACCTTTGTGAATCAAATGACTGGTGTATATTTGACCTGATAAAATCAGCTAAAGCAATGACACCTACCAATCTGCTATGTACATTCTAAAGAAACTTCCTTAGATACTTTTAAACTTTTTATTAAAGTAAACATACATACAGAAAAGTGCCCAAAGCCTAAGTGTATACAGCCTGCTGAATTTTCACAAGTGAGTCCACACATACAACCAGCACCCAGATCACTAGCTCACCAGAAATCTCCCTGTGCCCCCTTCCTGTCTTCCCCACCCTCATAAGTCGCCACCATCCTGACTTTTAACAGCATGGATCAGATTTGCCTAGTTATTACTTTAAATAAATGGAATCACGCATTTGTCTTCCTTGTGGCTGGCTTCTTCTGCTTGTTCTCCTGAGGTTTCACGTGATTGGGTTAGTGGAATTATTTATAAAACGTTCCAACCATATATTTCACAAGAAAGGTTACAAGCAAAGTAACACTTGTAAAAACTTGTTTAGCAACTACATAAAAAGTAAATTAACTTATGATGAACATAACACAAAGAAGGGAAAACTACCCAGAGATAACAGCCAAATGAATAGCCTCATTATCCTCAGGTGGCTTAGTACTTCCTTCTAACCATTACCTATAGATTTATCTATGAAGAACAGTCTTACTAATGTCCCCATTCATGGGAAAGAAGCTTCCTGACTGACATAATGTCATTCTTGCCAACACATGGCCAAAAACTCACTTGGCAGCTTCTAACATATAATGGTACAAGATGCTACTTGCCACATTTGAAAAAAAAAAAACACTGCACAGAAATCTAAGATGACTGTGATGTACAGTTTTCTGTTTTTCTGTTTCATTAAGAATTTCCACCACTGACCTAGTTCCTTACAACAGAAATGGCAAACCCTTGGCACCCAGGTCACCTCAACCTTGTGCCACCATGGACATTGTTCAATCAAAGCACACTTTCCCTTGGAACCTACTCACCCCAATACTCCTAACCAACGAGAGATGGCAAAAGAGAGGAAATCTGTTTGCCATTCTCACCCACACCCAGAGCACCATGTTATTTTCTAATTGGATCCAGGCTTTCATTCCATTGCTTTCTAGTTGAATCCAGATTTCTCGTTTCTCCTCCATTCTTGCCACATCTCTTTTCCACTCACCTACCCTGACACCCATTTGCTTGATAGGTAAAAGAGGAAGTATTCTGCCTGGATTTTAATGACCTTTGTCATTTGCCTCTATCCAGTCAAACTTTCTATGTTTCACAACCTCAGGACATACTTTCCAACCTCAGGACTTACTTTCTATTCTAGTTGGTTAGTTGAGCCCATGTCCTGCTTATTTCATCTTCTGTGTTCCTGCCTGTTCATTGCCTCATTCTTTCAACAACTCTTGATTAAGCACCTACTACATGCCATATACTCTTCTAGATCACGGGGACACAACAGCACCAACTCAGCTTCCCAACTTCCAGGCCATGCCTTGAAGCTTACATTGTAGAGGATGATTGGATATATTCAGTAAACAAACAACCACACATGATGTCAGGTGGTAAGGGTGCTATACCACAGAATAGTGACTAGGGACCAGGAGGTCATGTTCCTCAGGGAAAGAGAGGGAGGGAAAAGAGGAGATGGGGAGAGAGGGGGAGAGACGGTGGGAGAGGGAAAGAAAATACACTCTAGTGTCTCCTCTTATAAGGGCATCAATTCTATCTTGAGGGCTCCATCCTCAAGATCTCATCTAAACCTAATTACTTCCTCAGGGATCCACCTCTAATACCATCACACTGGAAGTAAGGGCTTCAACATGGGTCTTTTAGGGGGACACAATTCAGTCCATAGCACCATCCTCACAAAGTTTACAGACCAGTGTGGGCTATAGACACTACATTTGTATTATAAATAAGAAAAGTATGTACTTGTATTGTAGGAAGTGCTAGGAACTAAAAATGAGAGCTGTGATGAATGATTGGGGTCCTAGGGGAGTTTCCTTGAGGGGACTGATCAGGGGAGGCTTTTCCAAGGATGTAACATGCAAGCATCTAAAACTTGGTACAATAAAAATAATTAAAAATCCTTCACTCACCATTTTAAATACTGTTTGCAATTTGAAATGATACTATATTTGATAAACTGCATTAATAAAATGTATTACAAAATGTAGCTTTATCTACTTCTTTTTTACCTTTAAAAATGTGGCTTGTACTGTATTTCTATTTAAATATGTGGTTTGTATTATATTTCTGTTGGACAGTGCTGCCCTTCAACTCTTCCTTCCTGCTAAAGACTAACAGGGAAAGAGAAAGAATGGCACCCAAAGAGATGAAGTGGAGGTGAGGATAGAAAGCAACAGGCCTGGAGGTTGGGAAGCTGAGTTGGCAGAAATAACAAAGTGACATTTTAAGCACAGGATAGTTTTTTGAGGGGTATGGGTTTCTTTTGAGGGTAACAAAAATGTGGAATTAGATAGCGGTGACAGTTGCGTAACCTTGTGGATATAGCAAAACCCACTGATTTGTGTACTTTAAAGAGTAAATGTCATGGTGTGTTTATTATAGCTCAATAAGAAGTTTGATTAAAAAAAGAATTGGAAAATCTAATATTTACAATGTCTGTAATGACAGGAGAGCTCTGCATTTTCTGGAAAACTTATTACTTTCATCTAATCTTTGTGTGCAGCTTTTTTTTTTCATTTTTCATTAAAAAAAATTGTTTTTTGAGACAGGGTCTCATTTTTTGCCCAGGGTGGAGTGCAGTGGCATGATCCCAGTTCACCACAGCCTCAACTTCCTGGGCTCAGATGATCCTCTCACCTATGTCTCCTGAGTAGTTGAACTCCAGGTACATGCCACCACATCTGACTAATTTCTGCAATTTTTTATAGCGACAAGGTTTTCCTATGTTGCATAGGTTGGTCTTGAACTCCTAGGCTCAAGCAATCCTCCTGCCTTGGCCTCCCAAAGTGCTGGAATTAAAGGCATGAGCCACTGTACCCAGTCAAGGTCCCATGCATTAAACAGTCCCCACATGGGAATTCAAGCAGATGATATCTTGACCTAATGGACATGGTGACTTTAGCTGATATCTGAGTCACTTTGATTATCAGGAGCAACTGTTTATTTAAATGAAAATGATAATGAATTTCTATCTATGGTTATGCAGTCTATGTTAGAACTCCCTCACATAATACAAAAGTGGGATACCTGACCAGTCCAGCACCACCCATGTCTAATATTGTATGAGTTCCCCAGTAGCAACTTGAGATGAAACTTTCTTTTCTGGGGCAACAGCACATGAAGTCTTCTCTGTGCACAGTCTCAGAGTTGATTTAGAACATCTTTAGAGGACAGCCACAACTAAAGGGTCTCATTATTAGATCACTCAGCTTCTCTCTACCCTGGAGAGAGCATTTATCATTGGCTATGTTGGTGTTTTTTATCTTAGTTTTCAATCTGTTACTTTTTTTAAACTCAGGAGAATGAAAAATGGTGATATTTCAATTCTCTCTTCTCTGTAGAATCAATCATAGTTTGTTTCAGAAGTGTGCCTCTTCCAAATCTTTTCTGCCTGAAATACTTTTGTTTTGTCTTTTCCCTGTGGTCCAGGTGACTCTGATCACTAATTTTCTGATGTGCAAGGATTTTGTGGTCTCTCTGATGACTTTGGTGCCTGACCTGCAGCCAAAATTTGTGCTACCAGAATATGAAGTTTTTAAAAAACAACTTTTAGTTAATGAATGCTATGGTTTGAATGTGTTCCCCAAATTTCATGTGTTGAAATCCCCAAATTCACCTGGCATTTGGAGGTGTAGCCTTGGGAAGAAATTTGGATTAGATAAGATGATCAGGATGTAACCCCTGCCCCATGAAGGAATTGGTGGCTTTTAAGAAGAGGAAGGGAGACCTGAGCCGGCATGCTTTTGTCGTCTCATCATGTGATGCCCTCCACCATGTTATGATGCAGCAAGAAGGCCCTCACCAGATGCTAGTGCCATGCTCTTGGATTGCTCAGCCTCCAGAATCATGAGCTAAAGAAGCTTCTTTTCTTTATAAATTACCCAGTCTTGAGTCAGGAAATAAAAGTAAAATGAACATTTCTTAGAAGTGTAGTGGACATCTACTGCTTTTGCTGATGTATCTGTCAGGATCTCAATAGTAAAGAAATGGCAAATTGGGTCATTTGAGGAAAGTTTAATAAAGATTGTGGGAGGAGTCAAAGAACTGTGGATACCCCTGGGCAAGTAAAAGTTTAGATTCACTTTTCTAGGCCTGAAGGGGAAAAGGGAGGAATTAGTTACTAAAATCCAGAGAAAAAAAGAATTGTGACCTTCAGGCTAGGGATATAGGCAGCCCACGATGACCCTGCAGGGCATGATGACCTTAGCTGATGCCTTTCTGGAAAGCCCTGATGGAGACCTGCACCACTTGCCAAGGGCACAGGAAAAAGCATCCAAACTACCTGGGGTCTTGGAGAGAGTGGGGATGACTAGAGCTAATCAAACTCTCAAAAGTAGTATCCCCATGTAGTATCTGCATATCAGTAATCTGAAGCTCTGAGATGTTAATTAAGCTGTCCCAAGTCACACATAGTAGATGGCAGAGCTGAGAATCTGGAACTCATTTATTCCAAAGTCTGTGCTCTTTCTTCAGTGCTAGATCATCTGTCTCACCCTGAGGTGAAGGCACTTGAATGCCCAGCAGTCTAAGTTTGCTCATGCATTCATTGATGCCAGCATGCATTTGTTTAACACGTGTTTCTTGAGTATCTACAGCATGCTGGGAACTGTGTTTTATGCTGGTATTACAGAACTGAGTGAAATAGTCAAGGTAGTCTAGTGAGACTGAAGCACAAGTATTTACTAAATACATGATTATATATTCAATTGCAAGGTAAGAAAAGTTCTATGAAAGTAACAAATGCATATAGAGATTGAGAAAAACAGCTAGAGACTTAAAGTCTAGAGACTAGGAAAACACCTGCTTAAGAAGTTAATATTTAAACTAGTAGTTCCCAACTGGCAGTGATTTTGCCCCATACGACCTTTGGCATAGTCTGGAGAAAATTTTGGTTGTCACAGCTGGGGAGTGTCATGACGCTAGCATCCAGTAAGTAGAAGCTACACATCCTACAATGCACACAACAGTACCAACAACAAAGAATTTTCCTGCCCAAAACATCAATAGTGCCAAGACTGATAAACCCCATTTAGACTAAGATACAGAGGTGAAGAAAAAGTCAGCCTGTAAAGGATGGTGAGAAAGCTCAGGTGGAAGGAACAGCACATACAAAGGCTTTAAAACTTTGTGCTTCAAGCAAACGAGAAGGGGAGGCTATGAGGTGAGGTCAGGGAGGGGCAGATCACGCAGGGCCTTCTGGGAAGAAGTTTAGGTTTTTATTCTTTACAGTAGGAAGTCTTCGAAGGGTCTTAAGCCAGAAACAGAGACTCTGGCTACTCTACAGAAAATAGATTAAAGGACCAAAAGTGGAACCAGAGGCCAGGGGGTAGCCCTGCAAGAAATGAGGGCTGCTTTGACTACAGCAGAGGCAGTATAAGTGAAGAGCAAGGGGTGTATCCAGATGCATTCTGAAAGTCACAGTTCCATCATTGAGAATGAATTGTATATGAGGGGAGATGGGAGAGAAACAGGGATTAGGGGGAACTCTTGGGCCTTGTCTCTATAGAGTGCTGGGTAGTGCAACTCACCAAGATGGAGAACTCTAAGCAAGGGCCAGGCAAGAGAGGATCCCAAATCAAGAAATCAGTTTCAGACATGTGAAGTCTGAGACACCCGATGGAACTAGGTGTATAGGAGATGGAGAGAGGAATTGCTTATGTGAGGTTTTAAGCTGCGGTTCACTCAATGGAGGGATACTCAATGGCTTCACCTGGACTGGAGGATCTCTAAATAAACACCAATGCCCAGGCATACACCTTAGGTCAGGTAAACTTGAGCTCTAGGGGTGGGTGCCCAAGCATCATTATTCTTTCTTTTTTTACTTTGTCAATTGTTTATTTATCAGGAGAAACTACTACTTAGCCTACATAGCATGTTTCATAGTTTAGGAACACAGCACAGTGACAAACTCCCATGTAATTCAACCTAAAAGAATTCTTTATATTCCTAAATCACTTTGCACTCTGAAAGATACCAGCCTTCCTCATCTCCTCAAAGTCTTTCATGGAATCATAATTTCTGTAGAAGTCTGCATATGCCTTCTTTCTTGATTCAGTCACAGCAAACTTATAGAAAGTGGCAAAACCCAGGGATACAATGAATGCTCCAACAATATGAAACTGCAGACGTTTGGCCAGAAAGCCACACATCTGAGCTTTTGTCAAAGCACCAGAAGCCATGGTAGCTATTGTCCTCGACATGTATGTCAACCTCAACACCAATGTCCTTCCTGAATGATGGAGAAATGGAGGGCAATCTCCATTATTCTTTAAATAACCCCCAAGGTGATTCTGAAGCACAGTGATGGTTGACACCTACCAGAGTCAACAAAGATCTCTCAAGGTGGAGACCTTCTCTGTGTGTATAGCAGCCCCATAGTGGACTTAGAAGTCTCACCTGTGTGCCTTACCCAAGGAACTTTATTTCATGTCTATTTAAAATTATATCTTGGGTAATCTCCTTCGGTCCCCTCCCGCTGTGGGAGCTTTTCTGTCCTCTCAATAAATCCTGCTTTCTAAAGATAGATAGATAGATAGATAGATAGATAGATAGATAGATAGATAGATAGATAGATAAAGAGATAGAGATAGAGATCTGCTGTTTCAGTGGTTGGTGGAATTCTATCTGTCAAAACAACGAACTGTTCATAGTCTTGTCTGTTCTTGTGTTATCGGCAGTTCCAGACCTTTTGTTCCGAAGCGCTCTTGTTTATAGTAATGGTAGTGTCCTGGTGAAGCTCCAGGGTTGCTGCTTCTCTTCCAGTCTTTGGGGGACAGAATACCTCCTTTGTGAACTTTCTTTCCCAGAAAACTCACAGCACTCTCTGATGCTCAAAGCAAAAGATGATACATACACACCTGACCTATTCTTCAAGGTCCAGTTCAACCTCATTTATTTCTGTTATTATTGGGCACCTATTGTGTGACTGGTTTTATATCTGGCACTTGGGATACCATGACCTATGGGAATGATAAGGTTACTGGACTAAGGAGTTCATGTCCAGGATAAGGTGTCTCAGAGGTATTGGCATTTGAAGTTAGGTAAAATTTTTTTGGATGGGGCTGTTCTGTGCATTGTAGGATGTTTAACAGCATCTTGGCCTCAACACTAGATGCCTGGAGCATATTCTCATGATGGCTCAGTTGTGACAACCAAAACTATCTCCAGGCATTGCCAAATGTTCCCCTGGGAAGCCAAGTGGTCCTTGATAAAGAACTAGTGCTCAAGGGAGAGGAAGACATTAAACAAACACTCACAGAGAATACCAATAAAGATGATGAAAGGGTCATAAACAAGAGAGATCTAATTTAACTTGGCAGGAATAGAGAGAGACGAGTTCAACATGAGACTCCCTGTTCCAGTCCAGAAAATAGCCAGGATTATTTCCATCAAGATGCTTTTTCTGATCACTTTATTGTCTTTTGTCTCCTTTAATTTCCTACAGTAGCATTCACTGACTGAATACTTTGCAGCCAGGCACAGTACTGAGCATTTGGCATGCGCCGTTTCATTTACTCTTATAAATACACTATAACCACAATGGACACCACAAACAATTGAAGATTCACTATATAAGTCAATTGCCTTTTAAACCAATAGCCTTGCATGTTAGTCTTAAAACAAACAAAAACTGAGACACATATGGCTTTTATTTTTTCTTTACCTCTTAGAAAGCAGCCTCCTACTTCATCAAGTATTGCAATCATTTTTGTACTGTCAATGTCTTCTTCTTCAAGTCCTTCCTTTTGAGCTTTTTTTTTTTTTTTGAGTTGAAGTCTCACTTTGTTGGCAAGGTTGGAGTACAGTGGCACACTTGGCCACTCCAGCATCGACCTGCTTGGCTCCGGCAATCCTTCCACCTCAGCCTTCCAAGTAGCCAGAACTATAGGTGCATGCTACCACACCCGCTAATTTTTGATTTATTGTAGAGATGAGGTCTTGCCAAGTTGCCTGGGCTGGTCTCGAACCCGCGGGCTCAGGCAATCCACGTGCCTTGGCCTCCCAAGGCACTGGGATTACAGGCTGAGCCACCGAGTCCGGCCCCTTTTCAGCCTCTTAATCACTCTCCAAATTTCTCCCTTCCCCAAAATTTCTTCTTTTAATCTTACTTAAATCTTAATCTTCTTTTAATCTGTTTCATGAAGTTAATTTCCCATCTTGATCCTTCCTTTCTCCACCAATATTTTTTAACCTTCAGAGCGACCCTCTAACATCCCCTCCTCGCTGCCTTTGCAATGGAGCTCCTTTCCATACCCTTAAACAATTATCTCTAACCTGTACTTCCAAGATAATGAATTCAGAGGTATCGTCTCAACTCATTCATTCTCTCCTACGTATTGGATGTTGTTTATAATTCTCTTCCATGGAGCCCTACACCACCCTGCTCTCCCTTTCATCTTCTATCTTGTAGAGAAGGGTGGATTCAATTGCCCAATTCCTTGTCCTAATCTGTCTACACTCTTCTCTCACATGCCTTTTTGGTCCTCAGAGCTTCATTGGTTCTACCTATGTAGAAAACTAACCTACTTTTATCCCCAGTCTTAGGCTCTTTCTTGGATTTTAGCCTCAATTCTCCAATTTTATTTGTATATCGCCAACTGAATACAATCTTGGCATGTCAAATTTCAATGTCTCAAACAAAAGACATTATATTTTTTCTCAAAGTCAGCTCCTTCCCCTCAGTCTCTCAAGATCTATTCTTTCTCTTAGTTGTAAAAATCATTCTCAGACCCTCAAAATCATTCTCTATTTTCCTTAGTCTAGAAATTCATTCCTTGAACCTGTTGTGGGCACCATTCTCTACACTGGGGACACAGTGTCTCCCAACATGGAGCTCACAGTCCATCTGGCAAACCAGGCAGTCAAAGGAGGAATTACAAAGAGCAACAGTGAGGGTTATAACAGGGAAAGTCTAACATGCAATGGGTCTTTTCTTCTCTGCCTAGGTCCAATGAGCCTGAGAGACTTACAGTGGCTTTCATCATAAAGTTACTCAGTTGGCTACTTGCTCTTCCAATTCATGGCCTCTGTGCCAGCCTCCTAGATGGTCTTGCCTCTTCACTTCTGCCCATCTCTGAACTCTCACGTGTTACATTGCCTTGTATCTTGCCTACTTTCCTCATTACCCCACAAGTTGATTAAATATAACAAACGTATGCTGTTTGCTACTGTATTTCAAGTATCTGGCATAAAGGCACTCAATAAATATTGGTAAAATTACGAATGAATGGATTTTTTTAGGAGTGTCAGGATCTCACTCTGTTACCCAGACTGGAATGCAGTGCCACAATCATGGCTTACCACACCCTTGACCTCCTGGGCTCAGGTGATCCTTCCTCCTCAGTCTCCCCAGTAGTTGAGACTACAGGTGTGCACCATCACACCCAGCTAAGTTTTTTATTTTTATATTTTTGTAGAGACGAGTTCTCACTATGTTACCTAGACTGGTCTCGAGCTTCTGTGCTCAAGCAATCTTCCCACCCCGGCCTCCCAAAATGCTGGGATTATAGGCGTGTGCCACCATGCCTGGCCTACTCTTAATATATTTTTTAAAATTATCTTATAAGGTGTTTGTGAGATTTAAATGAAGTTAGGTGTGGAAAATGCTAAATACAGTGCCTGACACAGACACATAGGAAGGCTCTGATAAAAGGTGGCCCTCAGTAACAGAGTGATACCACTATGCTAGCCGTTGGGTCTTGTGGTGTGGATTTTATCTTATCGATTTATGGATGTACTTCCATTGTGTCTTCCTCCACCAGAATTAAGCTTCATAAGAGCAGGGTCTTATGTGTCTTTGTTCCCCACTGTGTCTCAAGTGTGTACAGTAGGCAATCAACAAATGGTTTCACATGACCCCTGAAAACAACTCCACTGCTGCCCATGCTACAGCTCACATCAATTATACATTGTGCCCCATTCAGCACCTCTTACTCCCAGCCTAAGAGATAAAGCCTTGTCTCCTAGAGAGAGGAAGACTCAGGAGAGAACACAAGGCTGCACAGTTTGTCTAGACCAAAGGTCTCCACTATCCAGCACCTCCCAGACCACTCAGGATATACAACAAAATATCTGATTAGTGAGTCTGGCAGAAAGAACTGGACATGGACATTCTGCCTGGTGCAAAGGTCTTTTCTCTCTCAAGCAGAAGAACTGAAAAGACAACTCAAATAAAAGATCGGGGCTGAGGAGAATCAGGAGAGAAAACCCAAGAGGCTAGAAGGGGCACATAGGAAGCTCTCAGAGGAGGCCAGGACTTACACAGGCCAAGGTCTCCACCTGGAAAAGTCATACTCACGTGTATAAAAAGCATCTGTAAGTGGAAACCCTGATTAATCTGAGGGCTGCAGAAATAAGTTAACTAGAAAAAGAGAGTTTTCCAGCTGAGGAACAGTTAGAATGCGAAAGAACAAAGGAACGAGGCGCCATTGTATGAAGCCGGTGAGGCAGTGTGCATGAAGACGCAGAAGGCAGGATTACCAAACTCCTATTTTCCTTTGTCAAGGAGATTACTGAACTGGAAAAGTTAGGAAAAAAGGTAAAAAATATTATATTTTATAAAGCATTTTCTATGTACCAGGCAGCAATATATATTCATAATGTTCCTTAATCCTTAGGAAAGGTCTCGATCATTATTCCATTTTAACTATGAGGAAAATTAACTTCAGAGCAGTGAAGCAGCTTGCTCAAGAATCCAGAGCTGGTGAATGGTCTAATACCTTCAGATTAGATGTCATGTCTCTTAAGAGTGAAGCTTAAGATGGGTGGAGGGTGCAGTGCAGACAAATGGCCTAGCATTGACCCCACTCAGGTTCACAGTCAAACCTCCCTGGGCCATTCTCACACAAGGGGCAGTTTTGACCCAGCATCTTCTATCCAGGGAGTTGGTTTTCTGAGGCTAATGCAAGGGGGAAATACTTCTTCCCTACTTCTTACGATGTCTGCAATATAAAGGGATATTTCTCATTGTGACACTCTGGGATGGCAGCTCTGCCTCCTCCCTCCCTTCACCCCTCAGGATATACAGCAAAATATCTGATTAGTGAGTTTGGCAGAAAGAGCTGGACATGGACATTCTGCTTGGTACAAAGGTCTTTTCTCTCTCAAGCAAAAAAAACCAAAGGGCAACTCAGATCAAGTGATCAGAGGAGAAAATCTAATAGGCCAGGGTGTCACAGAGAAGCTCTCCTCTCCTCCTTACACTATTCCAGTGTTAAGCTCAGTTGTCCAGTTCAACCCCTACCTGTGGGCAAGGCTGAGACTTTTCAAACGAGCCTTGACTGGGCACGTTCTTATTATTACACACCTGAGACACGTCGTCCACTCCTTCTATCAGGGACATCTTGATCTACCTGCCTTGTTTCTCAGGACTCATCAAGTGGTCCAGAAGTCAGCTGGGGCCAAAGGGGACTGTGGATTGACCCATCAAACAAAGCAACAACATCCAGTGAAGAAACTTGTATTCATTCTGATTTAATTTCTCCTCATTCAATTCCAGTCTGGTTTGTACTGCTCATACCAAGATGGCACATGATATTAACTCTGAGTCAACATCTTAAAGGAATGTCAAGAAATTGGAAATGGTTCAGAGAAGATGAATAGAATGGTGAAATTTCTGGAAACTGGGCCACGGGAGGAATAGTAAAAGGAACAAAAAGATTTTGTTCAAAGATTTGGCTATGATATGATGCAGTCTTCATCAAGACATGTTTCAAGAGCAATCATGCAAAAAAATACTTTAATTAGATTGTATGTAACTTCCAAGGGTAGAATTAAGTTCCAGGGAGGAATATTTTGTCTCATTATAATGAAGATATTTACAGCTATTAGCATTGTATAAAAGTGAAAAGATTTCCCTCTGTAGTTAGTGAGTCCCCTGTCACTGGGGTTATTCAAACAACACCATTGGATGAAGTGGGATGATCTTGAAAAGAACATTCTGGTGCTGGGAGAAGGTTGATCTGAAATAAAATTTATATAACTTTTGGAAACCCTGAAAGTGGATGAATGAGCTATTCTTGCCTCCTTACCCCCTTTCCTCTCCAACATCACAAATGACTTATAATAAGGAGGACAGGCCAGAGGAGACCCATTACATATGGCCAGACCCAGCCTGGGAACCTCAACCTCCACACCATAGTCACTAATGGGAGGGGCTGTAGACGGTTCAGAGCACCACATGTTCTATGAGAGAAAAGTTTGGCCCAAGAGGAATTTCTTCGTCTCTCCACCTTTCCTTGAAGAAGTCTGTGGTAAGCCTGAGTAAGAAGACAAAAGCCCTGAGAGCAAAGCAACCACAGAAATTATGCCAACAGACACAACTGTGACCATGAGAAGCTTATTCTCTACCTGTTCCTCTCTGCAGAATTTAAAGGGACCAATGCGGAAGTCACAACCTGACATTTGACCACAAGGATGTATTTTGTTTGATCTATGGGATTGCTCAAAATAAAAGAAAAAAATAACTTGCCAACTTGTTTTAAATGGGATATTTCTCTCACACACAAATCCACAAGTTCCTGTTTTCCATGGGAAAAAATCACAAAGTCTGGCAAGGTGGCTATAATTGGCCAGAGGTGAGAAGCGACTACTTTCTAGAGTCGGGGTGGGGGAAATGGGAAGGAATCTAACAGTTTGTGTGAGACCACCATCCCCACACATCTTCTAGACACTGAGGCCAAGTACAATGGTCTCTCAGTGCCCAGGATATCACGCTAATACCAAAAATCCATGGATGCGAGAATCCCTCCTAGAAAATGGTGTAATATTCACATATAACCTACACACATCCTCTCCTGCACTTTAATTCATCTCTCGATTATTTGTGATACCTAAGACAATGTCAATGTTATGTCGTCAGTTGTTGTACTGTTTAGGGATAATGACAAGGAAAAAAGTCTGTCCATGTTCAATACAGACACAGCCATTCAACTTTTTTTTGTACAGCCATTCAACTTTTTAAAAAATATTTTTGATCCTCATTTAGTTCAATTCACAGATGCAGAACCCATGGGCACTAAGGGCTGAGTGTATCAATGTATTGATTGTCATTTCTGTTGTCCCTTACCTCTCTCTTCCTGTGTCACCACTGGAATGAAGAGAATAAAATAGATCAGGGGTTGGGTGTGTTTCTTACACCCTGCCTGGTTCACCATTTTTCATGCCTGCCTCCTCTCTAGATGTCACAATCCAGTTGGAATCCCTTGAAGCTTGACCTCTACGCCTCAAACATTGATACTTTCTTCCAGAATGGAGCTGAGAAGAAGGCAGGTGAGACCGCAGGAGCATCAGGGAAACAGAAAAAGAGAGTGGCAAGAAGCAGAAATGGACTCTGTGGTTGGACAGAAAAGGCAAGGTATGTTTGATCTTGTCCCCTAAATTCCATGTGTACCCTGGAAGGTTAACGGTGACTTTCCCTCTGGAAATCGACTGTATGAAAATCCCTCCTGACTATGCACAGGGGAAGCAACCATGTTCCCCTAAGATGACTTCTTAGTTTACTCTCTGTTGTCTAAATATAGAGCCTCCTGTGGCTTATTCTAGAAGCTTCTCTCAAGCCTTAAGTGGGAAAAAATGTGGGTGTTGGTTGGGAGGATTCTGAGGAAGTGGTTCTCTCCATCTCATATTCCACGGTCTGTTGCAATCATACGTATTCTCATTCTTCTCTTTCCTGAGACAGGAGACTCTTAGCATCCCCCATCCTTACATCACTCCCCTTTGGCTAAGAATAAGAGTGGTCTATGACAGATGGCCCTTTATGGGTATTATCTCTTTCTCTCATGGCAATAATCCTAGTGAGAGCAGTATTATGATTATCTCTATTTTATAGATAAGGAAACTGAGGGTCAGACAGATTAATTAACTTGCCCTAGGTCAGAACACTATTAAGGGACAAGGCAGGAGCTGGTAGCCAGATCAGTCATCATCCTAAGCATGTGATTTTTTTTTCTTTTAAATTTAGATGGGGGTCTTTCTATGTTTCCCAGGCTGGTCTCAAACTCCTGGGCTTCAGCAATCTTCCCACCTCAGTCTCTCAAAGTGCTAGGATTACAGACGTGAGCCACCATGCCTGGCTTAAGAATATGATCTTAACCCTGTTTCCCACCTGTATGACAGTAACTAGAACCTGTATTTAGGTTCACAGGTGCACATGTGGTATGATTTTGTTTCAAGAGAGGAACATGGTCAGGTGCAGTGGCTCATACCTATAATCCCTGCACTTTGGGAAGCAAGCCAAGGCAGGAGGATTAATTGAGACCAGGAGTTCAAGACCAGCCTGGACAACATAGTGAGATCTCATCTCTACCCAAAAAAAAATTTTTTTAAATATCTGGGCATGGTGGTATACATCTGTAATCCTAGTTACAAAGGCTGAAGTGGGAGGATCACTTGAGCCCAGGAGGTGAAGGCTGCAGTGAGCTATGATTGCACCACTACACTCCATTCTGAGCCACAGAGTAAGACCTTGTCTCAGAGAGAGAGGGAGAGAGGGCAGGGGAGAGAGAGACAAAAAAGAGAAGAGAAGATAAATATTTTTGGTTATGTTTCTAATCTCCTTAATGATACCCAGGTTTGGTTCAATTCTGTAGGCCACAGAAGCCCAATAATTATGAATCTATAAAATAGGTTTCAACAAATCCCAGATCCCTTTCTAGGGATGTTTCAGTTGACTGACCAGAGCCTTTGTTCTATAAAAATAGAATCCGGCTTGTATGTCAGGCACTGGTTCATACTGAAATGCATCTGGTCCAGTCCCTAAACCTTGAATCCTCTGCCACGAAAGTATTTAATAAAAAGTTCCTCAATGGATGCATATCTTTTCTATGTCCTGTCTGTGGCATTAAGCCTATGGGAGTTGGTAATTCTGAGTGCAGAGGAAGGCTTTTGTGATGTGGTCTGGGGGGTGGGGTAAGGAAGAGTCAGGGAGCCAGAATGTCGAATGTAGTGAGTCTTCTTCTAAAGAGGAGATGCCACTGTGTTACTGCGTTCGATGGACAGGAGTTCCACAGGGACACAGATCGTCCAAGACAGACATGCCCCTCCCCCCACTTTACCCCATGCCTGTGCTAGACTTCCTTGTGCTCCATGCTTAGCTTTGTCCCCACCTTGTTCCTTTTGGTAACTGGATTTACTGACGTCTCCCATCCTCAGTCATGCGCTTATCTCCTTTCGATTCATTTCAATGAAACTATCTGAACTATCTACCTACCAACTTGATGTCTCTGGCCTTGCCTCAATATCTTTACCCGTGTCATGTCCCAGCAAATGTACATCAACACCTCACAATCGAGTCCCCGACTCTGAGGGCCTAGCACTGAACGCTAAAACCAGGAAGGCAGGGGATGGGGCAAATGAGCAACCTCTGGGAAGGTTCATCTTAGCTGTATAAATAGGGGATTCTGAAATCTGTGGAGTAATCAAGGTTTGGACACAGCTGTTTAAATAGCTGTATCCAGAACTTTCCTGGGACTCTGAGTGGTAGAGAAGAGGATGTGATATGACCTCTATTATCAAGGACCTTTGCACTCACAAGCTAGGATTTTACAGAGAAGGAGCAACCATAGAAGGATTTTTTTAAAAAACAGGTGTGTGTGGATTAGTCAGATTTATATTGTAGCAAAGTTATTCTGGCTACAGGGTGAGGCTGGTGAAATGAAAGGCAGAGAGAACAATCTAGACACAATTATGATAGCCCAAAGGAGAAACTATGTGAAAGGTGGAGGATGAAAAGGTGGAAAAGATAGCAAAAGGTCATTGACTTATGGATAAACAACTGCATGCATGAGCCAATGAAGGAGAAGAAAGAGTCGGGGGGGGATCTCAAATTTCTGATTTTGATCAGACTGATAGGAGGACTCAAAAATGACTGTGAACCTTCTGACTAGGGCAAATGGGTGGATGGTGATAATACCATCAAATGAGTAGAAAATACTGGACTGATGGCAAGGCTTAGGGGAAAGTTAGTGCAGAATGGGACACGTTGACTCTGGGACCTCCAGGTGGAGGTATTTAGGAAGCAATGGGTATGTGTCCAGAGTGCAAGTGCCAAGGTTAGGCAAGGTATAGAGATTCCAAGACAGGTGGGGTCAGAAGTCATAAATGCAAATCTCCTGAGATTGCTACAGGAAAGTGCAGGAAGTGTAAGTAGAGCCTACAGGAGAATGCAGACAATTGGGGGGGCGGTATATGGAATGCTGGCATTCAGAAGGATAAGCAGAAGAAGACGAAGACTTTACCAAAAAGGAAGGAAAGAACCTGTAGCAAGTGGCTGACATAAGGAAGCAGAACCTGGGGAGGGAAGGAGGAAAGGACAGAATTGAGGGAAAGGTGGAAACCAGAGAAGTTAAGAGAAAGGAAGAACATCAGGAGGGAAGATAACAAATTGGTTATAAATTAGGAGTCAGGAGGTCATAAGAATGTCAGGTATTTGGGAGGCTGAGGTGAGTGGATTGCCTGAGCCCGCGGGTTCGAGACCCGCCTGGGCAGCGAGACCTCATCTCTACAATAAATCAAAAAAATC
>NW_007252215.1:1466961-1519083 GCF_000164805.1 Carlito syrichta | reverse complement strand
AGCACATGCCTGTAATTCCGGCTACTTGGAAGGCTGAGGCGGAAGGATCGCCGGAGTCCAACATGTCGAGGCTGTGGTGGCCAGGAGCGGCCACTGCATTCCAGTCTGGGCGACAGAGTGAAACTCCAACTCAAAAACAAAAAACAAAAAACTAAAATGTACTACTCTTCACACAAAGGAGATCATTATTGACACTACAGGAGCAGGTGAAAGAATGTAGCAAAATAAGAAAGATAAGATCAGAGTCAGCCAAGATCAATTGTTCAGCCTGTAATCCCAGCACTTTGGGAGGTCGAGACAAGTGGATTACCTGAGCCCACAGGTTTGAGACCAGCCCAGGCAACTTGGTGAGACCGCTTCTCTACAATAAATAAATTAAAATTAGCTGGGTGCGGTAGTGCGCACCTGTAGTTCTGGCTACTTTGAAGGTTGAGGTGGAAGGATCGCCGGAGCCCAGCAGGTCGATGCTGGGGTGGCCATGAGAGTGCCACTGCGCTCTAACCTGGGCGACAGAGTGAGACTCCAACTCAAAAAAAAAGAACAGAGTCATGGAGATTACCATGGGGGAAGGGTAGGAAGAAGAACCTGGAAGAGTCAAGGGACAGAAAACTGAGGAGAAGCTTAGAAATCCTGGAAGGCTAAGGGGATCACATAAAAAAGAAAAACATGGTTGTCAGTGCTGGAGATTATGAGGGCACCAGCAGCCCTTGGAGAGCAGTTTCAGCAACCAGAGGTTATTCAATTTGTACCACATCCTGGGTAAGCGGGACGATACTGAGAACCAAGTCAGCACAAAGCCTTATCCAAAGCAAGCCAACAAGTAAGTCTCTGCAGAACAATGAAACTTCTCACAGCTCAGCCATGTCACTCTACCCTTTCTATACAGATGATACCAGCAAAAACACAGCAGAGATAAGTACCTAAGTGAGTAGGAAGATCTGGATGGTCCTTGTGTCCAAACAATGACCACAAAAAGGGGAAGAGGTTTCACCAGTGTGGTTCATTCACTCATGACTCATTTACTTATTAGCATTGTACTAGGTGTAATGTGCTCAGAGACTGAGAAGGGGGACATAGTCATAAAAGAGACCTGGTCCCTGCCTTCAAGCAGCTTACAATACATGAGAATATTACCCAATCAAAACACTCCATCTAAAATACCTAACAAATCACCATTCAAATTTTTACTAAATTACTTGGGTTAACGATACCATTTGATGTTCCCTGTAGAGAGTTAAGGTAAAGCTTGCAATGCCTGATGAAAGAGGATATGTGCTCACATAAAAAGGATAGAGTCAATTGGATTATAAACCAAACAAATAACTGTATTGACTCCATAATTTAAGCTTCACTGAGCTCTTCCCTTGTAATATCAATCTTTACTTTCTTCGTGTACTTCTCCAACCTCTATCTATAAACATAATCAAGTTCTAGTTCAATATTTCCAGCTGCCAAGGACATTCTTCTTGAACCACCTTTCACTGCTCTCAAACTCTGTTCTGAAGTGAAATCTACTATATGGCATCTCTCAAATCACTCTCTGCAAACATTCCAATCCCTGTCCATGGTACACCCATTTCATCATCCCTCATAAACGTCTTCTCTATCCGGTCAATTTTCAAGTTCTGTATCAGGCAGAGTCGTATGCACACAAAAGATGTTCAATATTTGCTTGCTGATTGAGTGGACACCTTTTATATTCTGTAACTTTTGTGGGCTAATACCAACTATGGCTATAACACTACCAATGACAGTAGTTAAGAGGATGGCTTTTGGTGGCAGATGAATCTGATCTGGGTTCAGTACAATCTCTGCTTCTTAGTAGCTTAGATAGTTTCCTTGTTTACAAAGTTATGAGGGTTGGAAAATTCAATATAAAATGCTCGTAAAGATCAGAGCACACAGATGTTATTTTTCTTATTCTGCTGTCAATGTTTATCCATTTAAATAATCTAATGTTAAGTTCAAAGGAACCCAAATCCCAAGATGATACCAGTGGTATTCAACTTTAGAACTTTGTTTAGACTATCTAATAACTCCCAGAAGGAGTCATCATCTACCTTGGATGAGTTATTTGGAGCATAAAATACTTTCACTTAAAACAGACCTCACTTCCCCTCTCAAATCCAACCAAGCTTTATTGAGTGTGAGCTGTATTTGTAGTAGCTATTTAACCAACTAGCCTAATACCTTCTTGTTTTCCTTCTAGAGAGCAACTTTTTAATTCTTATTTTTTTCATTAATCAGTATTTTTTATTATGGTTTTGTGGGGTACAGTTAAGGGTTAGGTGTACAATGACGTTTCATTCAGGCACCCTGTAGATAAGAAGTGTTTTCCCATCCCCCGACAGATATTTGCTACTGTTAATCCCATCCCCCTCCCCCCCCATAGTTTCCCAGTACCATCAGTTATTTTCTTATAGTATTGCATTGGATGTTCAAGGTCCATTATATGAGTGAGAACATGTGATATTCGGATCTTTGTTTTTGTGAGAGGTCACTCAGTATTATATAGACTCTAGTTCCATCCAGGTTGCAGCGAAATTCATGATTTTGTTCTTTTTTATGGCTGCGTAGTATTCCATCGTGTATATGTACCACATTTTTTTAATCCAGTCCTCTTTTGATGGGCAGCATGGTTGTTTCCAGGATCTTGCTATTGTGAACAATGCTGCGATAAACATACGTGTGCAGGTATCTTTTTTATAGAGTGATTTGAGTTCTTCAGGGTATATTCCCAGTAGGGGGATTGCAGGGTCATATGGAAGGTCAATTTTTAGAGCTTTTAGGAATCGCCACACAGCTTTCCACAGAGGTTGCACTAGTTTACACTCCCACCAACAGTGTAGAAGTGTTCCCTTTTTCACCACACCCTCTCCAGCAGCTGTTTATTTTTTGAGTTGTTGATAATTGCCATTCTGACTGGAGTTAGGTGGTATCTCAGTGTGGTTTTGATTTTGCCAACTCTAGGTCTGACAAAGGCTTAACATCCTGGATCTACAAGGAACTGAAACGTACTGAAAAGAAGAAAGCAAACAACCCCATTATAAAATGGGCAAAAGACATGAACAGACACTTCACAAAAGAAGACATTCGAACTTTTTAATTCTTAATGAAGTCCGTCCTTTGTCAAGCCTTCCCCAGCTCCATACACAGGAACTGTGCCTACCCGGGCTCCACGGCACTTTGGGAATTCTCCTGGAAGCGCCTCCTGTGCCCCATCACACAGCCATAGTTAGGTGTGGCCATGTCTTCCCCTTTGGACTGTGAAGCCCCAAGAATGCACCCTGCACACAGTCAATGCTAGATCAGTAGTTAACACTCGAGGTAGTTGAGAAAGACTGGAGGGACCAGGATGAAAGCCCTACCAAGTTCCACTGTGGGCTAAGGAGGACAATGCACAACCTCAAATGATGGGGAAGGAACCTCAGTGAATGTGGGTCCAAGGTCAAGGAAAAGTAGGAACTTTGATCCCATCAACTTGGCAATGACTGCATAGTCTTTTTAATTTTCTCCTCCCATTTCTTAAAGAAAATGCATGGCACATACTGGGTCCTCAGTTAATATTTATTAAATGAATACATAAATGTTTCTTTTCTCCATCTGTCAACATTTTCTTTTGTTCTTCCTAACCACCTCTCAACCTTTCCCCTCAACCACCCCAATACACAGTCACTTTCTCTCTCTCTCTCCTTCATTCTGTCTCTCTCTGTTTCCCTCTCTGTGATTCTCTCACTCTCTCTCTCTCTCTCCTCTCTTCCTCTCCCCTTCCCTTTCCGCCCCCACCCCATCCCTCTCACTGCCCCACTAGTTCCATCTATAAGAGTGTGGTGTGTGTACGTGCATATGTGTGTATTATAATTTCTAGTTCACACAGGAGAAGACAGAAGTCCAAAAGTCTAATATTGAGCACCAAATTTCATACAGCTAGTAATCAGTATGTAGCAAATAATGTCCTATTTCCCCAGATCCCTTGACCATTTTCGTGCACATCGAGCCATGGTGCACTTTCACTCCAGCAGCCAGCGCCTGCAGCTCTTTGCTTGAGGGCTGCCCAAGATGCCTGGGAGCAGAGGTGACTGGCGTTTAAGCCTCTCATCTTCCACACCACCAACAGGGTGGGGATGGCTGCCCTCAACTAATGAGTGACAGGTGTGAAGGCAGAAAGACTATGGCTCCCTGGTCTCCAGTCGGGGCAACTATGATGTGTGATCCACACGATCCCATGTCTACCCAGGGTGATGAAGCCCAAGTGACCCTCAGAGGACCTCACTTGATGCCACACCCTTGCTGCCCCTCTCCTCTTCCCTGTCCATCTTCTTTGCAAACCTTCCTAATAAATCTTTGACACAAATCCTCATAGCAATCACTGCCTCTGGGGAACCACAGTAGATGCAGGATTCAAACCCAAGCCTGTGTGACTTCAAAGTTTTTTCCACTACAATGTGCTTGAGATACTATTGCAGTCATGCTGGTCTGCTCTTTATTCATTTTACAATCATTTAAAAAATCGAATGGCTGCTATAACTTCAGGCACCTTGAAGACAGGTATGTGATCAAACACTATATGTCTGCTTCTTTCTTCTTCTTACTATAATTATATTGTCTCTGAGGCAAAAGACCTTCAAACATCTTAGCAAAATGAAATAGGGACTCAAAGGGGGGAAAAGGTGTTTTTTTTTCTTTTTGAACTTGCCTTTGTAATTGTCCTCCACCTAGGTCCATAATTAAGTAAAAACTAAAATGAACTTCAGTTATTCAATGTTATCACTTTTAAGTGGTTTTTTAAAAACAATATATGAGTAATATAGCAACACTGGAGAAATTTGAAATCCACGGGGGAAAATGTTCAAGGACTCTAATCCAACAATTTACAAACTATTTCCTTGATTTTCTTCCACTTACAAACTATTTCCAGTACTCAAATCCAACCATTGACAAACTATTTTCTTCTAGCTGTTATCATGACTTTTTACCCAATCCAGAGGTCTATGCGTTTGACATGGTTGCAGTCTTGTTCAAATATTTGGATCTTCTGTGTGTCTTTTCTGCCACAGTTTTCTGTGTTGTAACAAAGTCCTGTGCTTGTCATTATTAATGGCTACACATTCTTACACCCAGAGGATGTACCATAAATTATCAACATTTTGATATTTCACTATTTTAAATAAGATTGTGCTGAATATGCCACTTTTGTTTTGTTCCTACTCTTTTTTCATATTTTAGATGATATTTTTAAGAGAAATTTCCAAGACTAGGATTGTCAGATAAGGAAATACCAAGTTATGGTTTTTGAGATATATTGCCACATTTCTTTCTTTGCTCCATCCCCACTAAAATGCATATCACTTATAACATATACCAACGTGAAACAAAGCTTATTCCAAACTCAAGATGGTGTCCCATTTTTTGAGTTCAGGTCTAACTGAATTCATTTCAAATTTCTCCATTTAGTATAAAGACCTTGAAACCTTCACTGGAATGATATTGAGCCAATGGCATTCCTCATAAAAATAACAGAGAGCCTGAAAATGACAAAGAATCTGAAAGTAACATTTCAGTCACCCTGAAATATATCGAATCCTTGCCTTAATTCTAAGTCTTCTAATTACTAAGCATTTCATTTAGGGATTAATCATTGAGCTTGAGTTACCCAATTCGTTCACTCATCTCACTTGATGATAAACAAAGTCAAGACATTTCAATGGCTGGCGTAGGCTCACTGAGCTGAGTGTGCACATTTTGTATTTATCAACGCCTACATCTTGAAATGCAGAGGGTAAAGAACATTGACAAAATAAACAAGCAAGAGTGGATTTCATTTTCTCAGCTACTCTGAGGTTTATCTGAGTTTATCCTAAGATTTAATATTCTCATATATTAGCCTTAGAATTGCTAACCCCGAATTTGTTTCCCAGGAATATGCAGACCCCTGATATTCCATTAGTGTCCATTTTGACATTGCTTTTTTTTTAAATTTGGAGTCTCACTCAATCGCCTAGGTTGGAATGCAGGGGCACGCTTACCACCACCCCAGTGTCGCCCTACTGGGCTCTGGTGAACCTTCTGCCTCAGCCTTCCAAGTAGCTGGAACCTATAGGCGCACACTACCACACCCAGCTAATTTGTTGATTTATTGTAGAGACAAGGTCTCATCATGTTGCCCAGGCTGGCCTTGAACTCGCGGGCTCAGGCAATCCTCTCGCCTCGGCCTCCCAAAGTGTTGAGATTACAGGCTTGACCCACCACGCCCAGGCTCCGCTGTTTATTTTAATATTCTTAATTGTTCTGTCTTCTTCCACACAGATGGAAAAGTGCAAATACATATTTGACCTGGGATTGTTTTGAAGTCCAGGGGTGCATGCTGCTATACACATAACAATTGAGGCTGCATGACCATTTTCACCCGGTCATAAGCTACCTGAGAATTCTAGTGAAAAAGTGGAAAACCCAGCCAGTCTCTCAGATGCACAATACCAGGCGACACCAGACACCTGTGTAGACAAACATCCCATTGGCTGACTGAATTTTTTATCTTTAAACTTTTTAATATTAATTTAAAGACGCTTGTTTTCCATGACACTTCAAAACTCCAACAAGCACCAACTTGTATTTTGTTTCAAGACAGAATTTTGTTATGAGGTTACAGTAAAAGGCAAAATAGGAAAAGTCACTTAAGAGTCAATTTCTCAGTAACTGTCAAAATCTGTGACTTTCTTCCAACCACACCCCATGCTAGCCTTCACCCCAGCCAGTCATAGTCAAGAGGTGGCCCATGATCTCCCAGCAAATGCTCCTGCAGCTGATGAACCTATCTTGGCAAGAATTTCTGGGTTAGGATAATACTGGGTAATCTTAATTAAAGCTCTATCCCAGCTCAAACTTAATAACCAAACAAACCAGTTTTACAACTTAAAGGAATTTAATTTGCTTCACACTTGCAGTGGAAAACACACACACACACACACACACACACACACACACAGAGGAAGGAAATAGTTGGCAGCTCAGCTAATGAGCAGTTGGAGTTTGGATACACTGCCAGCTTGATCCAATTAAGGAACGTTAGAGACCTAATGACAGATTTAAAGAGGAATGGTTCAGACAGGACATGAGGTTCTTGACAGCAGGCAGGCAAACTGCAAAGTCTCCAGACCAGGTGAGCAAGTCCCTTCAAGATTTCAAAAACAGTGAGGACCCTGGCTTGTAAGCTGTCTTGCACGCCTAGGGAAGAGGAGCCCAGACTGAGAACCTGACCAAACCTTCACCTCAGAACAAAATTCTGTTTAAGCCTGAAGAAATCTATGGGACATTTCTGGGCACAACAAAAACACACAAAACCCCGCAGTTCTGCTTATTAATACTTGTTCCTGAAAAACTAACAAAATCTTTGCAGAGGTGCGATTCATCTTCCTCTTCCCTCCCACCACCAGTCCCTTCAAGTGCACCTCCTGAAGAGAGTGAACCAGAACGTTGCGGTGAAAAACACCTTGGCATGTGCTTTCATTCACTCCCTGCCAAGTATTTTAGTTTTAAACCAAATCTGACAAAGTTTCGCTAAAGGCAGAGCAAGTTTCAGACTGTGCCCTCCATGAGAATTATAGCGTCGTCCGCTTACCTGTCACCAAGACTGCTTTTTGATCCACAGGTAACAACTCTTGGCCCGATAAGTAAGTATACATGAGGACACACGACAGGGAGAAGAGGATCAAGCCCCACCAGAGGGACAAGCTGAGCAGGCAAGCCCCTCCCCAGAGGCCTGCGAGGCAGACTGCCCGACTCCACACTGGTCCTGGGCTCCGATTGTATTTGCAAAGAACTGTCCCCCCCAGCACGGCGGGGACAGCCAGGCAGATCCATGCCGTCTCAGAGAAAAAAGTGCTCATTCTCAGCGACTTGCTAAACCTCTGAACGCTCAGGGTCAGAGAGCCCAGTGGGCAAAGGCTGGCTGGAGGACGCCTGAGTTATGTGAACAGAGAAGCAAGAAGGGAGGGGAGAAAGCGGCCCCAGCACCCTCTGACTGAGCACAGATTAAGCATAATCATACGAGCACATATTCCCAGTGGGTAGTTTAAACCGCTGTGCACTTCAGTATAAATACCAGAGCACTTCCTAGTCAATCGCTCCCCTCTCCCGCCCCCTGCGTACATAACACATGCACATACTCACCCACAAACACACACCTTTTTTTTTTATGACAGTCCACTTTTGGAGAGATGACTAACTGGATAATAATTGATAGAATTCAAACTGAACAGAGAATAACATAACAACACCTCTACACCCTAGCTCACGGGAAAATACTGTCTCCTTCAGAAGGCTGCAGTGTGTCTGTCTGTTGAGTCCTTTTTCTGACTCAGGAGTGTGTGTGTGTGTGTGTGTGTGTGTGTGTGAGAGAGAATCCAGGCAATCAGTGAGGTTTAGAAGATAGATTCTGGGAGGGGAAGTCATCACTGACCTGGCCCATCTCCTCAGGACTCATACAAATCCCACCTGTGGCAGGTGTGAGAAGGGTTGGATGAAGAGGGAAGACACTCCTTGGCAGAGGAAAGTGCTTTGGTCTTGCCAGAGAGGAGCTATGCCAGGGAGAGACAATAATGACAACATAACCAATAGTGGCAGATAGCTAGTGGTACTTATCAGTGGCAGTCTGTGTATAGCTACTTATCTGTTCATTCTCTTTATTGAGAGCCTATTCTATGCCAGACTCTATTCACTGGAACTCAGCAGTCAACACGTTCATTCCCTTCCCTCTGATACATTATCTTTATGAAGCTGGTTCCAGTATTATAGTAATTTTATAGGTGAGAAAACTAGGGCACAGAGAGGTTAAGAGATGTACTCAAGATCACACAGCTGTGGAGTCGAGCAACCTTATCTTAGTGCTTTATGATTTTAAGCACTCTCTTCTGCTGCCTCAGTACATAATGCACCAGTCCTTTCCTAATTTTGCCTCATTTGAACCTTATGAAACCCTTTGAGGTAGGTATTATTATGTTCAGTTTACAGGAGGGAAAACTAAGGTTAAGAGAAAATAGGTCACTTATCTCAGAGTGACTAAAAGCCAGCACTCTGCAGTTGCAGCACTCCCTGGCTCACAAGCCCTGGGAGGGAGCTGTCTTGGGTGGGCCGGGCACCTGGCTGGGAGGAGTGCAGGATTCTGATAAAGGCTGGGCTGAACATTGTCACAGCTGGAGAGACTGGAAAGCTGCCCTCTCTGAGGCTGGATTCTGTGCATTCAAATCCAATCTTAGCTCCACCACTTATTAACTAGGTAGTTGTGGGTGGGTCGCTTCACCTCCCTTGCAGTCTCCTCTTTGATTAAAAAATAATAACAATTGCATCCTTTCTGGGACGCTAGAAGGAGCCTCATAAGTGCTGGTGACTCGTGTTTTTTAAACAGGAGAGGAATAAAGAGCAAGAAAAGAAAATGTAAAATAAAGTGCCCAATATAGAGGTATCCCAAAACATATGTTGAAGGGAGCCGAAGGGGGGAAGGGAGCCGAGGGGCGGAAGGAGGGGAGAGGTCACGCGTCCTCGATGACATAGAGTCAGGGAAGCCGGTTCTGGCCTCCCATGAGCCATGGTGAGTCGCTGCTTTGACTAGCTCAGCTATAAAGAGAGTGAGATAGAGCCCACCTCCACTCAGGGCTATCTCAAAACCCAAGGTAGATGGCATGGGAAGCAGCAACTTGTGAACTTGTTGTGGGACTATGGTGGGGGAGAGATGACAAAGCAGTTTTGAGGGTCTCATGTAGGGTGACGGCAATGCCTGTCTTCCCGCCCAGGCACATGGACACCTGGGGTAGGATATATGGCCAGCTTCAGGCCAGGAAACTTAGAGGTGACAATGTGGAATGCTCTTTGGCCAGCTCTGAACTCACCCTCCCTCCTGTGAGAGTGGGGACATCCACTCCCATGTGCTGTCTGAGGGGCAGGGCGCCTCTCACAAGCCTTGTGACCTCACAAGCCAGGGAGATCCTGTCCGTTCGCTCTGGGTGGTAAAGAGCAAGTGGAGATGCAGGACCAATTATGGCTCTTTGCTGGGAGTGTTGGCTCTTGGTCAGTGGCTTCCATATCTGGGCTAGGCAAAATGCACCTGTGTGAGATTCCTGATAGGTGCATTCCCAGTCGAGATGAGGTGACTCTTCTCCTGGCAGCCAATGTAGCTTCCTAGCTGAGAGCCCTGTCCGAGATCTGCTCTGTCCTGAGGCTCCCAAAGAGAGGGGTAAAGCTGCCCTCATGCAACGTGGAAGTCCCTGAAGATGCTTCCTCACCCCTATTGGGGAAGGGACTGCACAGTACTAAGAACATGAGCTTTAAAGTTTCATAAACTTTAGGGCTGAGTTAGAATTTTGCTCTGCCACTTCCTAGCTATAAGGTACTGGGCAAGTTACCTGACCTTCCTGAGCCTCAGTTTCCTCCTTTGTAACATGAATGTGGGGGAGTCCTGCTCCCTAGGGCTGTTTTGAGAAGTGAATGGCATAATTCTTGCACTGTACCTGGCACAGATCAGCATTCAGAGATGGGAACCACTTTTCTCAATGTCAGGAGCACTCACTTCCTCTTAGCTCTTTTCCTCTGGGCAGAGAGAGAGGTCCTTGCCAGCCTCCTTCTCGCCTATTCATTTGTTCATTCAGTTCATCACACAGCTCTTCCCCTTGTCATTCTCCAGTCATTTGCTTACAGGTCACCTCCTACCACATAACCTGAGTATCTTCTGTCAAACAACTTATTCTTTCCCTTCACTGCAATTAGTTCAACTCACAATTATGTATTTAACTTGTTCATTTTAAGAAGCTTTTGTTTCCCCCTCCTAGATCATAAACTTCATGAGGGCAGGAAGCTTATCTGTTTGCTGCTGTTTTTCCTTTACTGTTCACTAAATGCCCAGCCTTGTGCCTGGCACACTGCATTTATGTAATTAACATTTGTTGAATGAATACAGGAAGGAGCACATCTTTGTAGAGAACCTTCTAGGGGGCCAGTTCTGCACCCATCATGGGGGATTTCAGCAGTGAAAAATATGAACCTAGTTCCTAACCTTGCAGTGCTGACACCCAGTGCTCCCAGGGGAACTGCCACAGGAGCAGTGACTAGTGGGGGCAACAGTGATGGAAAGAAAGGTTTTTTTTTTTCTTTTTGGAGTCAGAGTCTCACTCTGTTGCCCAGGCTGGAGTGCAGTGGCATGCTCATGGCTACTGCAGCCTTGACCTTCTGGGCTCAGGCAATCCTTCCACCTCAGTCTTCCAAGTAGCTGAGACTATAGGCGTGCGCCACCATGCCTGGCTAATTTTTTATTTATTATAGAGACAAGGTATCGCCATGTTGTCCAGACTGGTCTCAAACCCTTGGGCTCAGGCAATCCTCTTGCCGCCTCCCAAAGAGCCAGGATTACAGGCGTAAACTATCATACCCAGCCAAGAAAAGCTTTTTACCAGTTGGGGAACACAGGGAATTAAGAATCTCTGGGTAAGAACCCCCCCAACCCCCCCCCCGAGCCTTGAACGTCCTTATCCCTTTGACAGAGGACCTCAGGGTCAGTCCTTCTGAAAGCTGCCTTTGAATAAGGACTTCCTCTGTCCTAGTGAAATAAATTGTGTTTTCTTATTTGTTCCCACCATTTTGTCCTGAAGCTATTCTCAAGGCCATCCTGGCTTGGCCAGTGTCCCATTTCTGGCAAGCTGGCTCTCGGTTTTCCAAGGGGAAGAAGCCAATTGGATCAACTCCTTCTTGCTAATGATGCCAGTGGGTCAGCGGGTTTCTTCCTTCTGTCAACAGAGGGGCCTTTTTGAAAGTGCCTTCTGAAAACAAGACATCTTACCCAAAGGAGATTTTCCAACCTGGAAAAAAAAAACAAACTGAGAATTCTCAAGTATACACTTCCTTTTTTTTTTTTTAATTTTTAATTTTAAATATGTGGGGTACAATTCAGGGTTAGATATACAAATGTTCATTATGGAGGTACTCTTGTTGATGTGGCGTAGTCCCCACCCCTGGCAGTTTCCCACTACTGCTAGTCCCAGCCCCACCCTCCCCAGGCTGTTTACCACTACTGCCAATCCCTTTCTTATAGTTTTACAATAGTTGTTAAAGGTCCACTTATGAGTGAGAACATGTAATACTCAGTTCTTTGTTTCTGTAATAGATCACTCAGTATTATAGACTTTAATCCCATCCAAGTTGCTGCAAAGTTCATAATTTTGTCCTGCTTTATGACTGTGTAATATTTCATCATGTATATATACCACATTTTTTAATCCAGTCCTTTTTCGATGGGCAGTACAGTTGGTTCCATGTTTTTGTTATTGTGAATAATGCTGCAATAAACATGCGTATAAAGGTTTCTTTTTCATAGATACTGTGATGAACCTGCATGTTCATCACAATTCACAAGTGCAAATATGTGGAATCAACCCAAAGGCCCATCAACTCTGTCTTTCATAGAATAAGATACCTGCATATGCATGAGTTCTTCTGTGTATATTCCCAGGGTCATATGGAAGGTTAATTTTTAGATCTTTTTGGAATCGCCACTCTGTTTTCCACAGAGGTTGTACTAGTTGACACTCTTACCAACAGTGTAGAATTGTTCTGTTTTTGCTGCATCCTCTTTAGCATCTGTTGTTTTTTGAGTTATTGACAATGGCCATCCTGACTGGAGTTAGGTGGTATCTCAGTGTGGTTTTAATTTGTATTTCTTTGATAACTAGTGAGGCTGAGCATTTTTTCATGTAACTGTTGGCTGTTCATATATCTCCTTTTGAGAAGTGTCTATTTATATCTTTTGCCCACTTTGTAAAGAAAAAAATCCTAGGCAGCAAGAGAGAAAGGTCAGACTACCTATCGGGGAAGACCAGTTAGAATAGCAGCAGACTTATCTACAGAAACACTTCAGGTTAGGACAGCTTGGAACCCAATTGTCAGAGTTCTCCAAGGTAAACAATTTCAACCAAGAATTACCTACCTAGCTAAGCTAAATTTCATCAGTGATGGAGAATTAAAATCCTTTCCAGACATTCAATCCCTAGGAGTTTACACTGCCTCCAAGCCAGCTCTGCAAGAAACACTTAGAAAGTATTAAACACAGAAGAGAGGAAAAAAAGAACGACAACATCTTTTTCAATAATGCAGGAAAAACATCGAAAACACACATGAATCAAACCAAAAACCACAAGAAAGACAACAAACAATTAAACAAACAAGCTGCACCACCACCAACAAACTCTATAAAAACCTCATGACAGGGATAAACTCTCACATCTCAATAATTAGCCTGAATGTGAATGGACTAAATGCACCACTGAAAAGACATAGAATGGTAAATTAGATAAAATATCATGATGCAACAATATATTGTCCCCAAGAAGTATATACTATCTTAGAAAGGATGGTTCTTGAGTTTAGAAGGGAATTTGAAGAAGTAACTTCCCATCTAAAATGGGAATTCTCTCTGTAACATCCCCACCAAGTGGTCACCTTGTCTATTGCCAGAACACCTCTGAGAACAGGCAACTCACTGCCTCTGAAGACTGCCTTTCTAGTTCAAGATGGCTCAGGGGATTAGGAAGTTCTCCTCCAAAGTCAATCTTGGCATCTGTCTTCCTTTCCCACATGGAGTCACACAGAAGATGTCTAGTTCTATTTCTTTCAGATATTTAAAAGACATTTGCCCCTTAAATATAGTAGAACATAGTTCCCGGTGCTAAATGCCTGAAACAGCCACATGTTTAAGAGCTTGACCCCTTTTAAAATCATATTGCTGCAATAACTGTAGAATATTTTATGATAGTGAATGTAGCATGATGATGGCCTGATTCGATAAGCAGAGAATGAGCATTAATTGGTGTCATAGTGACCCAAAGTTCAAGATACAGACCAGCTGGCACAAGTCCTAACAGATAATCTCACGGTCATCAGGTGATCTTGCTGGTAATACAAGTTTTCTTATACTTTCCGAGCATTTGGCTGATAACTAATGTTTATTTATTTTTTCTTTTAGAGACAAGGTCTTGCTCTGTCGCCCAGGCTGGAATGCAGTGGCATGATCATAGCTCATTGTAGTCTCAAACTCCTGGGTCTCAGTCCTTTCACCTCAACCTCCTGAGTAACTAGGACTATAGGCACACACCACCATGCTTAGCTAATTTTTTTTTATATTTTGTAGAGATGGGGTTTCACTATGTTTCCCAGAGTGGTCTCAAACTCCTGACCTCAAGAAATTCTCCTGCTTTGGCCTCCCCTAAGAGCTAGAATTACAGGCATGAGCCACCAAGCCCGGCTGATAACTAATGTTTTAAGTGTTCAATTGTGATTTGCAAATATTATACATGAGGAGAACCCCCCCAAAACTGGAATTATCTTTTGGAGGGTGGTTTCCTTGTAATACTGGCTTCATCCACTAGGTAAATGTTCTAGGAACCCATCGGCATCAGTGTACCAGTTAGCATTGTTGTAAGAGGCTGCATTTGACTTCAGTGAATTTTGGCGGGGAAGATTTTCTGCCCATTTCATGACGGGTGATTTACGAGCGCAACTGCCCACTCCGTGCTGAGTGTTCAGCAGTTTTTAACCAAAAATGGTATGACCCCTGAGCCCCATTCTCCCTATTCAGCTGATCTCACACTGGGTGACTTTGTTGTTGTTTGTTTCCCTGGATGAAAAAAGTCCTCAAAGGAAAACATTTTGCCCATGTGGAAGAGGTGAAACAAAAAGACACCTGCACCTGCATGTTCATCATAATTCACAATTGCAGAGATGTGGAATCAACCTAAATAACCATCAACCAATCAGTGGCTAATGAAAATGTGGTATAAATACACCATGGAATCCTACACAGTAATAAAAAAGAATGAAATCATGTCCTTTGCAGCAGTATGAATGGAGCTCGAGACCATCATCCTAAGTAAACTGCCTCCGAAACAGAAAACCAAACACCACATGTTCTTACTCATATGTGGGAGCTAAACAGTCACAAAGATGGAAATGATAGGCACTGGGGACACAATAAGTGGAGATGGGGGAGAAAGTGAGGGTTCAGAAACTACCTATGGGGCACAATGTTCGCTGTCTGGGGAATGGGTCACCTGAGACCCAATCCTCACCACTACACAAAATGTCCATGTAACAAACAAGTGTATACCCTCTGAATCTAAAACAAAATAAAAATGGCAGAAGCACTAAAAGACATCAAAATTGACAACTTCAAAAACTGTTTTGAACAGTGGATAAACTATCTTGATAGGTATATTGCATCAAACGGAGAGTACCATGAAGGTGACTGAAGTTTAAACATGTAAAACTAAATATACAATTTTTATAAATAAATTCCATTTTGGGGAGTCCCCCCCATATTATATATCTCACTGTTTCATACAGCGGGGGGGGAGGAGAGCAGGAGAAGACAACCAGAAGTCGAGAATGCATCAACTCTTTTTTTCTGTCACTGAAATATTTTGCGATGACAATGTCTAAACTCCACAATTACCATTAATTCCAAATAGGTCAGACTTCATTCATTGTATAGGGTTCAAGGTTCAAAGTGCAGTACAAACAGCATACAACAAAATTATCACCTCTTCTATCTTTGAAGCTATATTTTCATTTATGTGTCCACAGACTCATTTGCACTTTTCCCAGTAGTGCCCTAGTATTCACTCCCATGGTGTTTGTTAACAAATAAAATTCCAACTTTTGTAGGGGTTTATATCATTTTTACCTTTTTTGTGGCTCAGCCTGTAATCCCGCGCCTTTGGGAGGCTGAGGTGAGTGGATTGTCTGAGCCCACGGGGTTTGAGACCCGCCTTTGGGAGGCTGAGGTGAGTGGATTGCCTGAGCCCACGGGGTTTGAGATCCGCCTGGGCAGCGAGACCTTATCTCTACAATAAATCAAAAAAATCAGCCAGGTATGGTAGCGCATGCCTGTAATTCCGGCTACTCGGAAGGCCGAGGCGGAAGGATCGCCGGAGCCCAGCAGGTCAAGGCTGCGATGGCCAGGAGCGGCCACTGCACTCCAGTTTGGGCAACAGAGTGAGACTCCAACTCAATATATATATATATATATATATATATATATATATATATATATATATATGCACACACACACACATATATATACACACACACACATATATATATATACACACATATATATATATATATCAAATGGATGTAGAGAAATCATCAAAATATAAGTAAATACCCCTGAGTCCATACTGATATTAAAAAACAATCATATAGATAGATGAGAAGAGATGAATCTCCCACACAGAAGCGTTCTAAATAATGTAGGTAGATACTCCATACTTCAAAACCATGAGGATAACTCTCCACTAAGTGTGGGCTGCACATGGTAACTTGCTTAAAGGGGTACAATGTGAAGCAAAAAAAGAGTGATTTTTACAGTGGAGAAACCTGACAGACCTTACCTCAGCCAGGTGATCAAGGTCACATTAATAATGATAAATCATATTGATAGCCTGATGTGCTAAAAAATGGCATCTTTATCACTGCAGAACATTCTGCAAAATACCCAACAAGTTATTCCTTCAACCTGTCAAGGTTATCAAAAACAAGGAAATTCTGAGAAACAGACACAATCAAGAGGAGCCCAAGGAGACATGATGACTAAATGCAATGTGGGATTCTGGAACAGCAAAGAGACATCAGGTAAAAATTGGGGAAATCTAAATCAAGTATGGACTCTAGTTAACAATAATGTATCAGTATTGGTTCATTAGCTGTGACAAGTGCTTCGCAGGAATGTCAGATGGAAATGAGCATCCTATGGGGGGGGTATGTGTGTATGTGTGTGCATGTGCACATATGTGTTAGGTGTGTCTATGGGTGTGGGGAGGGTTTGGTGGTGTGGGGTGTGTGCCTATGCATATGTGTGTATATGCATGAGTGTGTGTGCCCATGCATGTGTCTATATGTATAGGTGTGTGTATATGTGTACACATACATAGTTGTGTGTGTGCTTATGTGTACAGGTGTATTCGTATGCTTGTGTGTGTCTATATGCACGTGTAGGTATCTGCATGTGCGTGCATGTGTTTGTACACACACATATGTGACCAGTGAGTCAATCAGTCAGCCACCTCCAACAAGGAGGCCTTCTCCCAGTTGTGGGACCAGACGAGGGCTGTCAAAGCATGACATGAGTTCCCTCTTCGCTCCATTACTGCTCTTGAGCCCAACTACCCAGCATCTTCTTGGGCTCAGCAGTCTGTAAGCTGGGGGTATTGTTAATAGCCTCTCCCTCATTGTGTAAGGATCGTGTAAGGTTAAGTGATAAGCACAGTGTCTGGTTCCAAATTCTCATTCGATAATGTTGCTTTCAGGAACCTCATCCTAATTAATGGGTCAAAAAATCATTCTGATCTGCATTATGTCACCTTTGCTATGACCTTTCTATGGAGCCCATACACAAGCCAACTTTGTCTTTGTGAGCCACTTATGACCGTAAGTACAAGAATGAAGCAAAGGGAGTGTTACTAAAAATTAAATAGTAACAGATTTAGGTAATAATTGGTTCTCCGTCACTTCCTGTTTTGTCAATTATCTACCAAAGTTTTATTGTAGACCAATAACTGGAGACATAGATCCCTCCCTGCCTTTGAGGGGCTTGAGTGTGTGTGAAGGAGTAAGACTTATTCCTATGTACATGGTACTGTTCCAAACATCATCAATTAGGACAGTCATAGTTAATACAAGACCAGCCTGAGATATCTCAGAGTTCTCTGTTCCATTTTTATTTACCCACTTGGATTCCAACAAAAAGTCTCTGTCTGTCTACATAGCTTTCGTCCTCATGAATACACTAAAGGATCATTATGTATAACGATCTTTCTGCCCATGTGTCCAAGTCACACATGTGCTCTGCCTCTCTCTTTCTCTCTCTCTCGCTCAATCTCTCTCCCTCCTCCGCCCCCCCATTCTCTCTTCTCTCTCTTAAATTTCTTGTATTTTTATATCAACTGTCTCTCCTTCCTTTTCTCCCTCTTTGAAAACACCAGAGTATCAAATAGAAGGAAGTGATGAGAGGGACACCCTGCTACCACTAAGTTGAATGTTTTGCCAACTCCTTCCAGCAGCAGAGGGGAGGCCTTGCATCTCCTCTCAGGTTGGTTAACCCAACTGAAGCAACCATTCTGTCAAGGTTATGATGACAGCATGACCTCTAGAAGCAAATCTTAAATGGATTCTGGATAGAATGCCCACGTTTCCCTGGTTCATGGAGTGATGGTGATCATCAGTAAGAATAATGTATTGAATTTCCATAAGATTGAATTCATTTCATTTAAAAAGCCAGCTTCAGAAATGATAGCCTTCCTCCCCCTTTTGGCATTAACATACCTTTTTGTGTGTGAAACTATGTTGATAGGTGATCACAGTTTAGTGGTTGTTGCTATTTTAATGCCCTTACTTGGCAAAATTAAAAGTTGGCAAACCTACATGACTTTCCCAATTTGGGTCTGAAATCTTAACAGCATTCAAAATTCAAAATTATAGGATCCCCACTAACATACAACATGGTAGCTATGAGTTAGACCAAACTGGGCTGGAATTCCAACTCTCCCACTTAATTGACAGTGTGGTCTGCCCTCTCTGCTCTCAGTCACAGCAGCTCACCAATACTGGAGATAACAATACTTACCTCATATTGGTTAATAAGGACAATCTATGTAAATGGCCTGGCATGTCACAGTGACAGCCATTATCATACGAGTGTTTTTGGTCTCAACAAAAACTCCTGCAGTGTAATTCTTTCCGGTTTCTGTAACTTCTTGGTTCTTACAAATGGAGAAATAGAAGCTGAAGACAGCCAACACACCACTTTGGTACTGATAGTCATGGCTCCAGGCCCAAGGTTCACAGAAGGAAACACACTTGCATCTGTAGCTCCAGAAGGGAGATTAAACCCAAGATGAGTCTATTAGAAAGAAGACATTTCAATATTTGGGAGCACAGCTGAATACCAAAAGTAAATTATACCATAAGCCAGATGTTCTAGGAACGTCGTCTCCATTTTTTTCTTGCCTGAAGGAAAAGTTTTAGTTCATAAAGAAAACAATGAGCAGAAATTGCTATCACAAAATAGCAATTCATGGTTTATGATTATTTAAAATGAACTCATTTGAAAATAATCAAAGATGTGCACAATGATTTATAAAGAGTTGTTCATTTCTGTGTTATTTATCATATGTGAAATGTAGAAACATCCAAAATGACTTACCATAAAAATTTGTTATATAAATTAAGGTACTTTCATTTGATGGACTGCTATACAGCCATTAAAAATCATGTTATTGAAAAATATTTAACGACTTGAGAAAATGTTTGCAATATTTTTTAAGCAAGGAGATTGGGTTACAAAGTAGAATATATACTATGTTCATATTTTATGTCATTATAACCCAGATGTCAGCCAGAACTTCCTAAACTTTAAGATCCAGATAAGATTGGCTTAAATTTCCAATCACATGGCTTTAGGCAGTCTTGTCAAGATTTCTTCAAGTTCCTTGGGGCCTACCTTCACACAGCTCCTTCTATCTCTTCTCAGCCACTGTTTCTCTCTACCACTCTCGATTCAGTGTGAAAATCAATCTCTCTTACCTGCCTGTAAAACAAAATTTATAGCAGTAAAACTATCTTTAGTGGCATGGAGGTTGGGATAGGGGAGATGGGGGAATGGGAGAAATATGTATATCACTGTAGTGGCATGAATTTTGGTTCATCCCAAAATAAGTTCTATATCCTAACTCCAGGAACCTGTGAATATGATTTTGTACGGAGGAAGAGTCTTTGCAGACATAATTAGGTTAAGAGACTCTAGATGAGATCATCTTGGGTTTGAGTGGGCCCTAAATCCAATGACATATATCTTTATAAGAGACAGAAGAAAAGAAGACAGAGAAAGCACATGCAACAAAGGCCATGTAAAGACAAGGCATAGAGGGGAGCCACAGTGCCAGCCTATCTGTGATGGACTAAATGTTTGCATCCCCTCAAAATGCGAATGCTGAAGTCATAACCCCCAATGTGATTGTATTATAAGAGGGGAACCTTTGGGTATTATGAGGGGGAGCACTTATAAAAGGGACCCAGAGAGATCTCTTGCCCTCTTTCTGCCATGGGAAGATACAACAAAAAGTCAGCAGCCTACAACCTGGAAGAGGGCCCTTACCAGAACCCAACCATGCTGGCACCATGATCTATGACTTCCAGCCTCTGTAACTATGAAAAAACATACACTAAGTATGTATGTATGTATGTATGTATGTATGTATGTATGTATGTATCTATCTGTCTATCAAGATGAAATGATTGACATGTGTATACTATTAACATGTTTATTTGGATTGAAATATGAAGTCATATTGTTTCTAACAGCTGATCATTAAATATAATTTGGGGTATGCAATTAAAAGAGACTTAAAATACTTTGATCAGTCGACTTGTCAATGTGGTATGTATGGCTTTGCCAATTATACGATGAATATTTTCTATAAGGTGAATGAGTTAAATCTTCAGTTACAAAGTTATTTTAAAATATGTTTAAGATACAAGATAAAAGTATCTCATTCAAAACATTGCATTCACAATCTTATATTTGTATGGAAATTAACATTTACAGTATTTTTATTTGCCCCACTCTGAATACACCTATTTCAATAAGATGCTTTCTTTTACTAGGAAGCATCTTATTGAAATAGATGTATTCAGAGTGGGGCAAATAAAAATAATGCAAATGTATAATTAATACTCATTTGATATGGGTTTAAACTTATTTTGGTCCAGAAATTGAGAAGGATTGAGTAACAAATTCCTTTGCAAGCAATATTATTTCCAAATCTCAATGTTCAGCAAAATTGAAGGTCCTAAGCTAGTTGTCAACTGGTCATAAAATGTAATTTGTGGCAATAGTGTATCAGGAATTTTAACAACCAAATATCTCATCTAACCTTAATTTGCTGAGAGTTTATCATGAGAGGATGTTGGTTTTTATCAAATGCTTATTCTTCATCTACGCAAATGATTATATGATTTCTCTTTAATCTGTTAATATTGTGAAACATATTGATGGTTTTTGTTTAAATGTTAAACCTGCTATTCAAAACTAGTTCCATTCCTATCTATTCACTTCTGTGGATGAGAATTCTCAGTAATACATCTATTAAAATAAAAATAGCAATAGAATTCATCTAAAACCTGTCTTTTTCTTTTCCTTTTTAAAAAAAATTCAGAGCAGTTTATTCTGAAGTCATTACAGTGTTCAGCCAGTTTGACACTGATAACAGACATAGCTGTAAACATTGGAAGCACAGATACATTCCCATTCTGAAAGAAGACATATTATATATACAGAAAAAATGCAGCTAATATTAAGGTATTCAAAGTAAATTTTTGACAACTCATTGTGACATAATTACTAGAAAAGTGTAAGTTTTAAAGTAGTTAAGTGATTTCCATAGACATAAAAAAAATTGAGATAAATATTAGGAGACCCTGACAATCACAAGAACATTTTCCTATGCTATTGAACGGGGTAGTTATATAAAAAGCCCCAAAATGGAGCTAATATTTTGTCACTATGAAATATACCGAATTGCCAACATCAAAATACGCTAAAATGAACATGCAATGTGAAAGTTGTACCAAAGAAAATAGCATAGGGATCTTGGATATTGCAAAGTTTCTATACAAGATTTCTTTGGTATGTTTGTGAAAAAGAAACTTTCAAAAGAGCCATTATAATGGCTATATCAGCAGAAAAAGTGGTAACTGCTTAAAACATTTTCATTCTATCATTTTCAAATGTACCTGCAAAAGAGAAAAAATCTAAATATAACTTTTTTAAAAAGATTAATTTATGAATAAAAAGTTGAGTGGTGCATTATTTTTACATATGGATTTTTAAACTGGTATTATGCAACTCTAGTATAATACATCTTAACCTACGGACTCTACCACTGTAGTAGGAAATTGCTCTCTCTGTCTCAGACAAGTCATCTTAGAAAGTGAAAAGGAGAAACTTTCAGTGATACTTATGAATTTTTAAAAAACAGTACTGTAAAATGACAAAATATCATAAAAATAGAAGCATGTGAAATCCAAAACTGTTTTCTTAAAGCAAATGTTTAAGACAGAATCACAAAAACAATATTTGTCTAAATTGGTCTATAATTCAACATTACCAGGCACAGTGGCTCATGCCTACAATCCCAGCATTTTGGAAGGTCAAGGTAGGAAGATTGCTTGAGCCCTGAAGTTTGAGACCAGCCTAGGCAATAGAGCGAGACTTCATCTCTATAAAAAAATAACAAGTAAAAAATAGCTGGGTGTAGTAGCACACACCTGTAGTCCCAGTTACTCAGGAGGCTGAGGTGGAAAGGTTGCTTGAACCCAAGAGGTCAAGGCTGTGGTGAGTCATGATTGTGCCACCACACTCCAGTCTAAGCAACAGGATGAGACCCTGACTGGAAATATATAATATAATATAATATAATATAATATAATATAATATAATATAATATAATATAATATATAATGCAATGTAACTCAACATCTGAAACATGGATTCTTTAGACAGGTGCTTATATTTATGATACTCCAGCCCCCATAATTAAATTTATACTCATATTTGTTTTTTAAAACATGTATGTTGCATAGGTAATAGAATACTAGCATTCTATTATTTCTAACATAAAATGTTATCTTATTTAACACATTAAAACATGCTTCTGAAATTTAACTTTATCCCAGTGTTTGAAACCAACCATGTAGGACCTTTAAGTACATTAACATAAAAAATCCCTAAACAAGATGAAAAAACACAGGCATTTGAATACAGGTTATTAGTGACAAAAAGTAGAGGCCATATCAATTTCATGACTGAGGGCAACTATGTCTTTATATATAAAGTCTTTCACTGACTCAGATACTGAAATAAGAACTATTCATAAGTCTTCAATAAGAAAATCAGATCTTCCAAAAATTTCCTATCAAATAATTCTCACTGAATAAAACAACTACTGTAAGTCCTGATTAAGCTTTTCAAACAAATGTCTAAGATACAGTTGTTTGAATTCTTGTTTTCCCCTTTTCTCAACCCCTGTGCAGCCCTCAACCCTCACTGATGGTCTAATAGTATCCTCTATGCAGTTTACCACTCACCTCAACATCCACAGAATCAAAAATAGCTATAATTTCAAAGTAGTTCAACTAATAGTTTTAATATAAATTTTACAGCACTACAGACATCATGAGTTTAGATATATTAGTCTGACAATATTTTATTCAGTAATATTAACCAGTAAGAATGTGTAAATATCAAACATCTAACAGGAAGTCACAGTAACATTTTTAATGACCAAAATAATTAATAGCATTTTTCATGTTTTAAGCTGTTAGACATTTAAACTGTCCAAGTCAGTAGGGAAAAAAATATCACTCACACACACACATTTTTATCACTCAAATGAGAACACACAAAGTTTCAGATAGATGATACTAAGCCACTTAGGATTTTCCCTTTTTCTTTCTTTTTAAAAAGAAATTACACTTAGTTTGACCACTCCGTAGATTCTTGGCTTGCCAGCTTATAAAGAGTACATCTAAGACGCAGTATCTGGGTCTGACATCCTAGAAAAAGTGCTCCATACCTCATTGCTGAATATCACTACAGTCTCCTTTGAAGTACTCCCCTTGGGAAGCTATGCATTGGTATCAGTACCCAGCTCACTTGTCAAAGCAATTCTGGAACTCTTTTTTTTTTCTGGAATGGCCTTCAGAGCTGTCATCGCAAGATTGTCAGAGTTTGAATTAGAGCAACAAACAAACGTTAAATTTCTTATTAAGCCTGGCAAGAGTGGAAGTGGAATCAGGGACATATTAGTCCCTTTTTATGAGGATAATGCCATGAAGAAAATGGCAGAGTACAAATGGATTAAAAGTTTTTCTGAGAGAACAGAAAGCGTCACTGATAAAGAGAGATCAGGATAGCCAGAAACAAGGAGAACTGATGAAAACATTGCAAAAAATTATCAAATTGTGTGTCAAAATCTTTGGCTGAGTGCAAGAAGTATAGTAGATCAAATAAACATCCATAGAGAAACAGTTAGGAAAAGCTTAATTAAAAATCTTGGCATGAGAAAGGTGTGTGCAAAAATGGTCCCAAAGGAGCTATTGCATCAAGACAATGCACCAGCTCACACAGCACTGTCTGTGAGGGAGTTTTTAGTCAGGAAACAAATAACTATATTGGAACACCCTCCTGACTCACTGGTCTGGCCCCAATGACTTTTTTGCTTACCCAAAGATAAAGGAAGACATTTTGATGGCATTCAGGACATCAAACTGACAATGGCAGCTCTGATGGCCATTCCAGAAAAACAGTTACAGAATTGTTTTGACAGGTGGACTAGGTGCTGGCATCAATGCATGGCTTCCCAAGGGGAGTACTTCAAAGGTGACTGTAGTGATATTCAGCAATGAGGTATGTAGCAATTGTTCTAAGATGAGTTCACCAACTTAATTGTCAGCTCCTATATGTTTTAAAAACCATTTAATTCTTTACCATCTTGGGTTAAAACCCTCATGAAAGGAAGCTGAGGGTGGCCAAGGCCAGGCATTCCCCACGTGCTTCCATCTCACACGTCACTGACTGGAAGGTTCTTATCATCCAAGTCCACTGGGTCACAGTCTCTTTCCTAAGGACCATTTTTTACTTTGAGGTTTAGCAGAACTTGTTCAGTTACTTTGGAAGTTGGTTCTCTTGGAGAGACAGTCTGGGCCTTTAGGTTCCCTGCCTTGACCTTGGCAAGAGATTCATAAAATCCTTGCTTCTCCATGGTAAAGCTTGAAACAAAAGACTGGCTTCAAGAGGCTGTGGAATGTGAGGTGGCAGCTGTTGGGGTGGCAAAATGGAAGATGTGTCTGGATTCTGAAGGACAGTGGAGATGCTCCTGTGAAGAGAAGCGGCAGTTAGACACAGTCAGTCACTCATGACAAGGTTAGTAACTCAGTGTGAGACTTGATTCTAGAAGATGCTCATCTGCCCGGTCCCTCATGTGACACCATGTTGCTATTGACTGCTTTCATCCAACTGTGCATCTCTTCAGAGCTATCAGTTAAACATAGAACATAGAAAGTTTGAGATGTGACCATTTCAAAGAGGTGTCCCTCATTATTATGTCACTTTGCTTACATTCCTGGACTTTATGAACCTCTCTAAGTGTCTTACACAGAAAGCTTCCTTTTCCAGTTCAGATTTGCAGTAGCCAACTGAAAATATCTTCTCTTCCATTTTCATCTGAGTTGGAGTCATGTCGGGTACAACCACCAGCAAGGCCAGTTCTGCAAGACACTTGCTTCTTCCCACATACCCCCTGGTGACCTAGGTTATCAGAACTAGGTGGTGCATCTGACTACTTTGGTAACATAATTTTATAGCTTGTTCAACACATTTTCCCATCCCACTGGGCCCTGCTGATCATTGGCTTGTATAAAGTAGTTTCTCATTCCTGCATTCTTAGTAAAGCAGGACTCAGTCTTTAGCCTTAGCTTAGATGCATGGCTAATCTTTGAGGTGTAGGTCAGTTCAATCACTCTAACACGTGATGATCCAGAGGGCCAGTTCTGTGAACTATTCATGTACTGTATGAAAATCTCTTCTCTCGTATCCAATATAAAGTACCTTTGAAGAAATTTCCCACTGTTTTCATTTTCTTCAATGTCAAGAAAACCGCAAATGCAATTCTGATAATCCACATATGGCATTTCTGGACTTGAACATTACATGCGGCCTCGGCCTGGAGCACCTTGAGTGACACCCACAACCTGTCTTTTTCTAGTAATAAGTAACATTCATCTACAGATACCTGGACAAACTGAAAAAAAAGTCACATCCATATAATTCACACTTTATTGTTTAAATTTAATAATTAACAAAACTTTTACTAGTATTTGTATTTATTGCACATGACTAATGAAATATTAACTTGGCCAGGCACAGTGGCTCATGCCTATAATCCCAACTCTTTGGGAGGCTGAGGTGGGAGAATCACTTGAGACCAAGAGTTCAAGACCAGCCTTGGCAATATAGCAAGACCCTCTCTCTACAATTAAAAAAAAAATTGCCAGGTGTGGTAGCACACACCTGTAGTCCCAGTGGCTCAGGAGGCTGGAGCAGGAGGATCACTTGAGCCCAGGAGGTCACGGTTTCAGTATGAGCTATGATCATGCCACTGTACTTCAGCCCAAGTGAAAGAGTGAGACTTCACCTCAAACAAAGTGAAATAAAATAAAGCAAAATAAAATGTTAACTCAATCCAGAAGAAATTTGATACTGGAAGTCTGTGGTCATAAAAAACTAGATATACAGGTATAAGTATATAGGGTATAAAAACTAAATATATATGTTTGTGAATATGAATATATATTCATTACAGAGGAATAGAAAGAGAAATCAATGAGAAATTTTCAAGCATAAAATATATTATATTAGATAAAACTCTGGGAAAGAAGTAGAATAGAAATGTGGATATGAGAAGAAAAATATTTGTAAAATTTCCAGCTGCTAAAAAGAGAGCATATTTATGTGTTTTTAAAGTGTGGTAAGATGTTGGAAATATTGAACTGCCTAGGTATTTAGATTGCTTAGGATATATGTCAAAGAGGGATAGAATAGTTTATCTTAAAATTTCAATGTATTTTATGCTAGGTATCCCATTATGTACACTATTTAGATATAAGACAAAAATGTTAGACATTGCTTTAAAATGTGCCAAGAAGGTAATTTTAAAAAATTCCTTTAGGGATAATGAGCAAAAATGTTTAAAAACTTTTGATGTAAAATATCTTAGGGCAAGATATCCCCTTTATTAGTGAAAAATTCAATACAATATTTTTTTAAGTGAACAGTTAGAGTCATCCTAGCCAACCGTTAGCTCTGGCTCAGCATTCAAGGTCTCTTCCAAGGAGATAGCAGGGAGACATTCATCAAACTTACCCAATGTACCAACTAAATGTGGCAGATGACCATGTCGGTTGGGATTTCCCAATTTCCTTCAGTGTATGTGACTGAGGATCTTGCCTTATTAGGTCCTGTTTACCTGCCTTTTCCTCTCTTGCTCCAACTCACACTCCCCTATGCCCCAACTTCATAGAAATACTTGTGGGTCCCTAACACTCCAACTGTATCACACTTCAGCCCCTGCTGCTCCTTCCACCTTTCCTTTCTTCTGCTACCTCCTTTTGTCCTCCAAGAACCAGCTCCAAAAGTAAGCCTTCTGTGACCCCTCCAAAATCCCTGGGTTGGGCTAGGGGCCCCTCTTAATTTCCCAGAGTCTCTGGGTTCTTTCCATCATATCACACTAAACTTGCAGCACTGCGGTTCCAGAAATGTAATGGGAAATGACCCACCTGGAATGTTTTCTAGAGATGTTAACTCCTGGGCTCACCACAGGAAAGTCTGTTTCATTGTATTAGGAGTGGGGTCCAAGAAGCTTCCCATTTTAGAACACCCCGGGTGATCAGACTGCAAGTGATATAATGAACACATGTTGAGAAATTCTGTTGTGTGATTTACTTTTGCACATTTACTTTTCTGAGACCACACTAGCTTCTGAACTCTTTGAAGACAGATAATGTTTTACTCACCATCATCACTTTCTATAATGCCTAAAACACAGCCTGGCACATAGTAGGAACTCAATAAATGTTCTTTAAATTCATAAGCAAGAGAATTAATCAATTGACCAATACAGACCAATAAACTGTCTTCTGTATCAAGGCTTGCATTAACCCAGGTCAACATAGTCATCACGTTTCTTGGTTGGAGTTGATCTATATCCATGCAGTGAAGTTACTCAGATTTTCTCATATTAATCAGAAGCTATGTGCATCTCTAATAAAATAAAATATAAATAATTCTAACTTTATTAGTTGAAATACCTTTCAGAATCCAGAGTCCTTGGTGTACAATAAAGGATTGAGAGCTCTTGCCCTAAACAGCTAGCGACAGCCTATAAACTCCACTTACGTGCCATAGCTTAAGTAACCACCTCCCTTAGTCCGACAAAAACAAGAGCAATATGGTCTATGCCCTCAGTTGTACATAGGGGTAGTCTATAATCCCAGTTGTACTGTAAACTGGGCAATGCCTACATGGAATCCAAAAGAAAGTACAGAGTCTGTGTTGAGTGCCACACACCAAGCACTGACCTCCACAGAGGGGGAGATTCTGGGATGAATCTTTCCTCCCCTTCTGACTCATTCCTCCCCCACTTCTCCATAGACTGTGGAATCTGGCTGCCTTCAGCCATTCCACAAGGTCACTCCACTGATATGCAAGAAATCTTTCCGATGGCATCTTCTCTCTCTCCTTCCACATTCCCAAGGCCCTGCAGTCCGTGTTGCACCTTTGGTCTCCATGCCCTTCCCTTTATTGCCCCATTTCTTCTCTTACTCTCAACTTCATTTATCTCATTTCACAGGCCTTTAGGGGATAAGAAATATTGTCGGTGACAGAGAAATGCAGCGCGTGACAGAGAAGAACGGTTCTTTGCAAAAAGGAAATTCTAAACAAATTGCAAATTTGAATTTGTCTTACATAACTGAATTTCAAATGGAACATCTGTGCTAGAATTGCATTTAGTATCATATAATGAACCCCTAGCATTCACAGTACTGCTCTTAGTTTCGTAGATGCATCTGAAGAGCATATACATTGCTCTCCAAGAAACACTGCCTGAACATTTCTTACAAGCAAGGATGAAGAAATAAAAGGAGTTTCATCTCTATACTGTGCGCCATCTATTACTATTATGTTGTACCACCATGATCTCAGAGGAAGCAAACGCATTTGGGCATGCTGTAGGTTAGGTAAACACCCACTAAATATTGGTGCATGCATAATTAGAATGACTAAAATAATTCTGGCATAAAATTACCCTAGCAGTCAGAGGAGCGACAAAATGAAGTAATTTGATCGTGAAAATTAATACAAGTCGACTCTCAATTTTCAGTGCAGCTAATTGAAAACCACTTATTATTCAAACCTCACTTTCCCTCTCCATTTGTTCTTTTTTCCTCCTTTCCCCGAGAGAAATAAAGTTAAGAGGAGGGCCCCGGGGGCAAAGCTGTCATATTGAGATAGTAGAACAAGAGACATATGCTTATTTTTCTAAGGCAGTGGCTCCTAAGCTTTTACCCACATTGATTTTGCCACCCACGACACATTTCCATGGGCATGATCAAGATGATAGGCCATTCTGTTCTCTTCCACTCAAACAACATTGAAATTAGAATGAGATTGTCATTGCAGATGTAATATTTTTATGACAGTTTTATTGAAATATAATTCACATATCACACAATTTATCCATTTAAAATCAGTGGCTTTTAGCAGTCACAGAGTTGTACAGCCATCATTACATTTCATCACCCCAAAAACGAACCCTTTATCAGTCACTACTCATTTCACCCCAAACTCCCTAGTTGCCAGTCTGCTTTCTGTCTCTATGGATTGACCTTTTCTGGACATTTCCTATACACAAAATAATACAATATGTGGCCTTTTATGATTGGTTTCTGAAATTGGCTAAAGAAAACATGAGTATAACATTTTCATGGTTCATCCATGTTGTAGCAGGCATCAGTATTTCATCACTTTTTATGGCTGAATTATATTCCATTGTGGGGACATAGCACATTTTGTTTATCCATTGAACAGTTGATGGACATTTGGGTTGTTTCCACTTGGTACTATTATAAATAATGCTGCTGTTAGCATTCCTGTGCAAGTTTTATGCATGTAGTCTTGACCCTGGTCTATCACAAGAGCAGCTAACATCGCCCAGGGGGTATTAGTGTGGGACTAGGCACTGTCTCCTTTCATCAGTTCAGGACTCCAATGTGCAGAGTCAGGATCCAAATCAAATCTCCATAACTCTGACTCCAAAATCTATTATTCTAGTTCCCTTGCATTAATCTCTAAATCTAAAGTTTAGAAAAGGGAAGTCATTTATTACTTCAACTAATATAACTAATACACTAGTTATGACGTCTCTTAGCTGATCACAACCATCCTGTTTGAAAACCACCCTCCTTCCCTGAACATGTGGCTTCTTGTAGAAATTATTTTAAAGGGTAAAAGGAAGCCCCTCAAAGTGTATCAGGACAGTGGTGTCGGATGCTGTGCTCTAAAGAAGCTTTAGAGGCTGTTGAGAGGTTTATTTTGAGAAAGAGAATGATACAGTTTGAATGTTTGTGTCCCCCCAAAATTCTTATGTTGAAATGCTCACCTTCAAGGTGATGGTATTAGGCGGTGGGGACTTAGGGAGGTAATTAGGTCAGGAGGATGAAGCCCTATGATTGACATTAGTGTCCTTAGAAGAAAAGCCCAAAAAGCTAGCTAGCTCTCTTTCTGCCATGTGAGGACACTACAAGAAGACAGCAGTCTGTGCACCATGCGGGGAGCCCTCTCCATAACCCAACCATGTTGGAACCCTGATTTCGACTTCCAGCCTCCAGAACTGTGAGGAATAAATGTTTGTTATTTATGTTTACCAGTCTATGGTAATTTGTTATAGCAGCCTTAACTGACCAAGACAGAGGATATGTCAGGGAAAGCATGGAATACAGGGATCTGAATTAGGCCTCCTCTTGACTTCTGCCTTTCCATTGCCTACTGGACCATCCCAACAAATGGACGGGGCCTTTCCCTTCAAAGTAAACACTCTGAATAGTATACAGAAGAATATCTCCTTTATTCCTCCCATCACAGACATAGCAAGCACCTCCTCATTCCTCAAACATATGCACTCAGTCCTGACTCTATGTCTTTGGTCCATTATTTCCCTACCAGAATTTCCCTTGTTTCTCTTCTCTTAGGGAAAACTTTCACTCATTCTTTAGGATTCACCTCACATTCATTTCCTCAATAGATATGTCAGGATTTGTGCCCAAGGAAACCACTGGAACAGGAGAGATGTTGGATAGTGACCTCAATGCAGAACACTCTAAAAGGCACAGTATGAAATAATTCTGGTAAGCAGCAGATGCCACTGGTGTCTCACTGCCTTTTCCCCACATTTACCACATCGCTGCATGCCTGCTCAATTTCCAAATGCCAACACCTGCATGCTTTTGCCTTGATTTGTCAAGGAAAGACTGGAACTGATGGGGAGTAAACACGCCCCATATATACCCTCAACGGATAAACAATAGGTGTTAGTGAATAAATAGTGAACGGCCTCGGCCCTCAGGTAGAATGACTCTGAAATAACTCTGAGAAAGGTGTTTACTGCATTCCCGAGTTTCCTCAGAAGGATTAAGCTCATTATCATCAATTATTCTCGGTGACTGACTTATTCTCAGTATCTGGCTTCCTACACTTCTTGTCTCATTTCCTCATTCCCCTACTGGTAGATCCTGGGATCACCTACAAAATAAACTACTTGCACTTGAAACTTTGTCTCAAGGTCTGTTTCTGGAAGAACTCAAACTAAGGGATGGTAGTTACCTCTCACAATTCAATCCCACCAGAATTCCTTGTGGAGACTATTCTGAGACTCACCACTCCCTCCTAAGGGGAGGTACCACATATGAGAAGGAAGTATTAATGGATTTGTGCTTCATTTTCTGAAGGGGGTTCATTAAAAGCAGATTAGGAACAGATGTTTCCAGAAGGATCCAGTCATTATGGAATGAGTGTCTTTTATATTCAGATTGCTTAGAGAGTATTAGGGAATAGGCAATACAACTTGTACTGGATGATAAACATAATCACTGCCATTATCAGTCCTAGGACTATCTTACCTTTTGCTGTATTGTCCCAGTATTTAACATGATACATGGTACACAGCAGGTGCCCAGTACATGCAGACTATCAATTAATAAAAATATTCTTTACAAACCAGTGAGAATATATCTTCTGAATCTTCTGCCTTTGAACACATCATTCTTTGTTGATACATGTTGTTCTACTATCTTGTATTAGTATCAAAGCTAAACTGCTATAAAAAATCAAATCTTCAAAACATAGTGGCTTAATACACAAACCTACACATGCGATAAAATTATAAACAACTAAACACAGACATATATGAAGCCAAATAAGTACAAGTAAAACAGGAAATCTGAATAAGATCTATGGATTGTATTAATGTCAGCATCTAGGTTGTGATATTATACCATAGTTTTGCAAAATGTTATCATTGAGGGAAACTGCGCAAAGGACATATGGGAGTTTCTGTATTATTTCTTACAATAGCATGGGAATCTACAATTATCTCAACTAAAATTATAATTAAAATATATGGTACAAAATAATAGTATAGGTAATCTAGATTGGTAAGACTAGTGAGACAGTTCTACTCCACAAGGTCATTCAGGAATCCAGGTTCCTTCTCTCTTGTTGCTCCAATATCCTCTAGGGGTGCTATCCTCATCTACAGGGCTGAAACTGAGTTTCAGTCCATGGGAGGGAAGAAAAGAGAACAATCAATTTCCTTTTAAGTATTTGATGCAGAAATTGCACACATCACTTTCACTCACATTATACTGGCAAAATCTTAGCCACATCAGCACATCTAGCTGCACAGAGGCTGGTAAGTGGACTTTCTCTTCTGGATGGATGGTCATGTGCTAGAGAAATACTATTATGATAGAAGAAGGGAAAAACATATTTTGAGTAACAACTAGCAATCTCGCACAAGCTGGTATTATTGGTTGGTATAGTATGTTCTTAGGTATGTGCCAACAGTCCTTTCTTTTGGGGAAACCATATATGATATGTTATATAATTATCTCTCTATATACACAGCTGAAAGCTGAAGAGTCAGAGCTCTGATGCTGTTTAGGGCTCTAAAGTTAAACTCGGCTTTGAGCTTCCAGTTATAGGGACCAATCATCCCTAACTTTGATTTATCTATATTGGGATGGAGTTTTATGATTTGTAACCCAAAGAGACCTGATGAATACAGTTGCCATCTGGACTTCTCAATTCCTGAAAACACTGAGGAACAAAAGTGGCAAATACAAGCTTTATTGTCTCGGGAGATTCTTTGTGTCCTTCTAAGAGAGTCCCAGATGTTTGAGCACTAAACAGAGAGTCCCTGGTAAGGACACTCAAAATAACATGCAGGTTTAATCAGCACTATTTAAACACTTAGTTTAATCAGTATTGAGAGAGGCACGGATAATAATTATGAGATATTTCAGAAGTTGTTAAAAGGAAAAAAGAAAGCCATTGACCCAAATAGGATGCTTGATAATTCTTAATAAGTGCTATAAATGCTTATAAAAGAACATTACGATGCTTAATTGCTGAGTAAATGAAATATAAACATTCATTATGTTACTTGGAGAGTTCTTTAATATGTAATGAGAAAACGTTTTGTCAAATGTACTATATGTGATAAATGCTTGTTTTCTAAATCAAATCAATTCTTGAACTCGTTAACTACCATTAAATATAGCTTTATTTTTCTATTTATTCCCTTATTATTTTCATTAGTAGGAAAAAATAGGTTTATCTAGGAGATAGAGTTGCATAGTGAAAAGAGCATGGAGTATGGAGGTATTAGGAGTCAGAAGCCGTGGCTTTTCATCCCAGCTCTGTCATTTATTCGTTCTAAGTCCTTGGGCAAGTCACTTAACTTCAGTAGGTTTCCAGGTGTATTATGAGCCTGTTATAAGCACTCTTTTACCCACCATATAGAGTCGTATTGGTACTACCACTAAGTCATAGCACTTCTAGAGAAGTGCTTCTCAGTCTTTACTTAAGAATTACCCAGGGATTTTGCTAAAATACAGATCTTTATTCATTAAGCCTAGAGTGGGATCCAAGACCCAACAGTTCTAACAAGCTCCCAGATAATGTTACTATTACTGGTCCACATTCTTAGAAAGAAAGCTTCTTGTGTATCTGTCAAGCTCACAATGGCATCCTTCCTTTAGAAACTGACCCAGTTTATGGCAGTGGGCCACTAATACTTGTTCTTGTGCCCTTCTGCCATAGCTGACTATCACAGAGGTGACTTCTGATCCAAGCTGGCCCCAAAAAAGGTCTTTTCTGCAAGCCTGGAGTTTTGAACAGCATCAACCAGAAACATGACATATATTCACTTGCTCATTCATTCAGCAATTTAAACAAATTATCTCTCTATGCCAGACACTATAATAGGCAGTAGAGATATCCCAGTCAATAAAGCAGGGCTCTACCCTCATGGAGAGTTCATTCAAGTAACAAGATAATTTCAGATGAACTAAATGCTGTGAAGGGATTGAATAATTTCAAGAGGGTGCAGTAAACTTTAAATAGGGGTGTTTGGGAAAGCTATGCTCTTATTTCCCCTTCTGCAATGACCTTGGCTGCATGTCAAATACTGCATATAACAGCATAATAAACGGAGGACGCCTCAGTTAGTGAGTCGATTTTGTGAGACTGAATTTTGTGATTAGAGTGAGAAATATACTTTTATTGCACTAAACTATTGAGACTTCAGGGCTTACTAATGTAGAAGCTAGCTCTTCTTACCATAAGTGCATACAATCATTCTACTCTTTGAGATTCCAAAATTTGCCTTTTTTCACTTATATTAGGTAGGGCTGCTATTTACTACTTGAAACCCAAAGAACCTCAACATCAGTATGCATGAAAATTCAATGAACTAGTACGTATGAAAGTGCTTTGTAACATATAAAGTGTTGTATACCTGGAGGAATTATGACAGCAAATTGATTTTTCTGAAATGCACCCACTGTCTAGATATATTACCACGGAAGGTTGGGGGTGGAACAAGACTAAATGAGCATTGACATATAAATATCGAGGTCAATTTCTTTCTTCAGTCATCTGTATCTTAGATTTCTTGTTCAGACATATACAAAATCAACTCACTAAATTGCAATGGAAGTTAAGGAAATAATTATAAAGTTTATCATTTTTTTTAAAATGTGCTTATATTTTAAGAGTCCTTGGTAGCACATGAATATTAACAATTAAATTCACCATTTCTCATGTTTATCAATACACATTAATGTGAGTATCCCTCACAGGATCCTGAAATTCTCCCAAGGAAATCTGTCTTCTGTAGTGTATCATTGGGGAGTCTTTCCTTCCTAGGCTGCTGGTCTCAAGAGCATGTAGTTGGTCTCACAGTCTCCTGACTGCCCTTCCTCTCCTCTTCTAATCTTTACATATCTTAAGCAACCACAGCAAAGGTGTTTCTTAAGACTGCTTGGTACAACCAGTCTCCTAAGTCTTATGCCTGGATCATGGCTGAGGACACAATAGGAAGGCAAGCCAGAAGGTTCTCTCAGAGAGGTCAATACCAGGGACTTGACTTTCTTCACCCGGCCTTCATTAATTTTTATTTTCCAGGAATTGAGTTTGCTCTTGTGATTTTGTGATCTTCATGAAAACTCAGCCGTAAATTATATAATTCATAGGTGCCTCTCTGGTCTGAATTTGGTACCCATTCTATTGGCAAGAGAGGCCTATGAATTCAAAACCTCCATTCTTTGAGCCACCAAAATGAAATCCTTCCCAGCCAGGAGTCCATTCTAGGGCACCTGTCCATATATGTGCACAGTCTACAACTTTCCACAGAACCACACTCATGGTGAGAAGGAAAAAGATGGGCCTCGAAGGAGATCTTTGAGTGAGGCTGCGGCTGCCAGCCTTCCTTTCTATGTGGCTAAGTTCTTGGTCCCTTCAGCAACAGAGGTTAGTCCTGACATCATTGACTGCTTGGTCACTAGAGTAAGTGGAGCTGGGAAAACAGGGAAAAACAGGGACACCGGAATACATGTGGATACACATAGATGTGGAAACTCAGAGATAACAGAGACTTTAAAAGATACATGGAGAGTAACTATTCAGTCGTCTCATAAAGCCTCATCCATCCATCCACTGAACACTGACCTGGCCACCTCTATTTTGCCTGTGCTCAGCGCTAAGGGTGCACAAGGACGGAGGGGGAAGTCAAAGGGCAGAAATCAGAGGTGGGAAGAGCAGTTGACCTGGTCCTAAAAGGGTTCCCTCGACGGTGGAACACAGACTGTGGACGTGGGGGAGACAGGGAGTGAACCTGCCGCTTCCCCAGTACAGGTGACAGTGGACGAGAAACCTGCGCATCATAGAGATGCCGAAACCTCCGGGCTTCCTAGAGGGACCAGGAAGTGGCTTCAGGAGGCCGGTCCGACGGCTCGGGAGCCCGAGGGTGCACTGTGAGCTGCTCTGCGGTCCGGTTCGCCGTACCTCGCCTCCCGCAGTCCGCGGTCCGCCCGGTGGTCTCAGCTGCTGTGAGTGGGTCGAGTCGGGAGGGTCGCCGTCGTTCCGCAGGGGGCCCAGAGGGTAGGCGCCCTCGGCCTGGGACACGCCCCCGGTAGGACAGTGTGACTGACACCGGTCCGGATGGTGGAAAAAAATCCCCCATTCAGCTATTTTCCTGATTCCAAGGGCCAGGGCACGTCTAGCATTCTAGAGCATCGCTATGGCCATAAACACCGACTCCCCTCTTGTTTTTTCTTTCTTTTTGACGACATCGGATCCCGAGTTCAGAACTTTCAGCAGGTATCCGGCTATAACTGATTCGTATCTTTTGTTTTCTTAACTCTTTGGAGGAAAGATGTCTTCTTTATGATCCATGATTCTGGTGTTCCCACTTAAAGTGGCAATGAGAGGTTCCCATTTAAAATGAATGTATGTATTGTTAAAAGGTAACTAGATTTAAATAAAACCTAGGAGGTATGTTGATGAAAAGGCAAACTCTGGAAAATATTTAGAGACTTGTTCTGAGCCAGGTAAGAGTGACCATGGCTCAAGGCACAGTCTCAAGAGGTTCTTTGAACGGATGTCCAAGGTGGTTGGATTTGTTCATTTAAGGAAGACAAGACATTTGCAGGCAAACATAAATCAATACAGTTCGTGTAAGGTATATACTGGGTTGGCTGGGAAGGCAGGACAGTTCAAGAGAGGGCAGAGGGTCATATGGGTTTGGGGATCCTTTCGTTGATGATTGGTTGAGAGAGTTAAGCTGTTGTCTAAAGACTAGAAATTAGTAGAAAGGGATGTCTGAGTTCAAATAAGGGGATTGTGGAGACCAAGGTTCTTACTATGTAGCTGAAGCCTCATAGGTGGCATGAGAGACTAGATGGCAAATGTCTCTTAGTTCAATTTTTTTTTCCTTTTTTTTTTTTTTCCTTAGTTCAATTTTAAAGGTGTCAGGCTCTCAGTTAAACCCTCCTGGATTCAGGAAAATCTGAAGTGGAAAGATCTGGCTCTGTGGATGGAGGTTCTCTGCAGATGCACACATTTCCCCACAAAAGACAGCTTTGCAGGGCTATTTCAAAAATGTCAGATATATTTTGGGGTAAAATATTTTTATTTATTTTAGGGCCTACTATCTGTCATGTGATACTATCCCAGAGTCAGGTTAGAATTGGATATCTTATTACCACAGAATCTGTTTCGTCGGTCTTATGATCTCTGTTTTAATGTTAATGCTAGTCAGTTATGCCTGAATTCCACAAGAGAAAGGTTATAATAAGGCATATCCAGCCTCTTTTCCTGTCATAGGCTGGAATTTGGTTTTTCAGATTGCCCTTGCCTCAGAGGGTGATCTGATCTGTTCAGTTGGTTAGAGGGCTTAGAATTTTATTTTTGATTTACCAAGCATGACAGAAATTGTGAGGGTAGTAAGATAATGACCCAAGTGAACGCACATTGTCCCAACCCTAGTGTGAGACATTATACACTGTGATTAAGAGCCATACAGACTCAGCTTCATAACTTACCCACCCAGTCCCTTATGACCTGCATAATTTGTGGGTAAGTTATGAGCTATTTTCCTTATCTCTGAAAAGGAGACAATACTAGTAACTACCTTAGAAGATTGTCCTAAGACCTAAATGGTAAACTTTTAAAATGCCTAGCCCATAATAAATGCATGTAGTTATGGTTGTTGCTGTTTTCATTTTAGGGAGGGAGAAAACAGGATCATACAGGGAATTAGTGGAAGAGCCAAGTCTAGGTCCCAGGTTTCTTGACTTCCAACCTAGAAATCTTAACACTGTATCACTGCTACCTCTGCCCCCTTGGGAGGAGAGGAGGTGCTGCCACCCTTTCCCTCAAGGAACCAGAGGGGCCCCTATGAGGTTTCACAATGTGTTCATTGTGAAAGCCCTCACAGGCCTCAGGTCAGCATTGACTTGGCACCCAGTGTGTCAGGTGAGGGTAACCTCACACCCCCAGGTGCAGCTACAGTTGAGACATGAGCTATAGAGTCACGTGTACCTGGGTTATAGGGCCAGATCCCTGCTCTATCATTTGCTAGCTGTAGGTATTAGGGTTAGTCACTTTGTGTCTCTGAGCCTCAGTTTTTTTAATCTGTAAAATGGGATTAACAAGTTAGTACTTGTCTCAGAGGGTTGTTATGATCATCAAATAAAATAATTCATTGAGTATTACACAATGCCTGTACAGAGCAAGTGCTTAATAATGGCAGCTGATATTACTTAGATTTGAAGTGACAAACTGCTGACCTAGTGAGGGGAGGAAGTCCAAGTATAGTACTCCTTGCAGATATGGCAGAAAGAGGCATTTGAAGAGCATGCAAAATATTCACCCCATTTAAATTTACTGGGTTTACAGTCTCCCAGATATTCCTTGTCCCTACAGATATTGCTGGCTGGTGTTCACATGGCATTTATATGGTAGTTGGGAAACAGATGGGAAATACCACTTATAAAATTATTTCATTTCTTTTATCATCAGCATCGCGAAGAATTGCAAGATCTTGTGTGCAACAAACATCTGGGTAGAAGGAGTTTGAGTGTGTAGCTGAACAAGATTTGATTTACCTAAGGTAATAGCCCCAAATTAAAAAAAGCTGCCCTGCCACCTACAGTTATATTCAAAACAGTGTGCACAAATACCCATATCTCTTACAAGTATACTGATTTTTACTTAATGCTATGCACTTAGTTAATTTTCTTCCCAAATGTGTCTGGCTTTTGGGTTTTATACCTCACATCTATTTCATCTGTATCATGGTCCCTCTTCTTATTGTCTCTAACTACTTCATTTTTATTGCTTTGGCTGCTTTATATTAAACACAAATACATAATTTTCAGATTATGCCTGGAATTTGAACAGTACCATTTCATAGCCTTCTAGCTTCAGTATATTCCCCATATCTGAGTATAGTAAGAATACAGCTACCTTTTACCTCTGGTCAGTAACTGCACAGTAATTTAAACACCTAATCATAGGACTCTACTACTTGGAGATGTTTTTATCTTACTTATAGTAATTGTAGTACTTTTTTTGTTTTTATGAAAACAGTCTTAAATTCCCTCTGTTCCATACTTTCTTTTGGTGAAATGCTAACATCACCTAGCTTTCTCTGTAGCGTTCTAACACCAGAGGTTAGCAGCATAGACATCTGAAACTCACAGGGATGAAGGAACTGTGTGCATATACTAAGGTTCTTATTACTGATCCTTAGCATTTAATTAGGTCTTTGTAAATCTGAAGTACTCCCAGTCATCTTTTATTAGTTTCTTCTCATAACTTCCCTGTGAGATGTCAACTTTATTACCCTCACTTTACCTTGGTATTATCAAGAGGTCGCGGATTTTAAAATTCATTTATTTTCCTGTTTGTAATTAAGATTCCTTTTTCTTGATCTTGTGCCTCCCTTTAACCTATATCCACTAAAATGACTGCTCGGGTCAGATGTAACCACGGGTGCCCAGAGAAAAGCAATTACTGAGCAAAGCTATATTTTAGAAGAGCCTCCAAGCAGTTGCCATTATAAAGGCAGGTCTGAGTGCCCAGCTCTAGATAGGATCAGATAGAAACTAATTAATAAAACAGAAGCCATAAAGCATATGAAAATCAGGCACCTGGTTGAAGAAAACTTGTATATACGCTTTTCTCCCTTCTGCCTTAACATCCTTGAGACTTTCCTGGATTATTCTGCAAAATGTTGCTGAGATTGTTGTGTGCTTATTGCTGTAGGGGACCAGGAAGGGAGGAGGGGGCTCCCCAGCAGTTCTGTTCATGGCTGGCACCTGCAAGGGTTTTACTGACCTGGTGGACAGGCTTCTTTCCATTGATATTTGTCTCGATAAATTATTAATTTTTTTCCCTACTCACCTTTCTCATCTGACTCTCCTGATCAGGTCAGTAATACTAGTTCCTGCCTCAGATCATTCTGGAACTAATTGGAAGGTAATGAGAAGTAGCATCAATCGGCTTGGCAGGTTTCTGAAGCATTAATAATCTGAAATTGTACATTCCTGACTTGACCAATGAACCATGATTAGCCTGTGGTCTTATGACTAGATTGGAATGTGTGCTTTTAAAAACAAAGAGCAAGCTGGGCTCGGTGGCTCAGCCTGTAATCCCACGCCTTGGGAGGCTGAGGTGAGTGGATTACCTGAGCCCGCGTATTCGAGACCCGCCTGGGCAACTTGGCGAGACCTCATCTCTACAATAAATTTTTTTAAAAATTAACTGGGCGTGGTAGCGTGTGCCTGTAATTCTGGCTACTCGGAAGGCTGAGGCGGAAGGATCACCAGAGCCCAGCAGGTTGAGGCTGTAGTGGCCGAGAGTGACCACTGCACTCCAGTCTGGGTGATAGAGTGAGACTCCAACTCAAAAAAATAAAAAATAAAATAAATAAAAAATAAACAAAAACAAAGAGCAATTATAGATTAGGATGTATTTCTGTTGGAATTTTTTAATTGGGCTGCTGGAGGCCTTGTCCATTTTCTGAATCCTTTACAGTAGAATTCTTTGCAGAGATATTAAGGATATCTTGAACTCTGTTATCTGGTGTCCTGTTAATCAAAACTCTATTAACCAGACAGAACATTTCCAAACTGTGTTTTCAGTTCATGACATCACCTTTCTGGGACTTCACCTAGACACTGCTTACAGCCCTCACCAGCCCTTGCTCTGACTGCAGCTGAGCACATTGGCGTTTGGTCCTCACCCATCACCCTTCAACCTAGATCCTTATCTCCCTTCCCTGGACCCTGGCCTGTTCCCAGGCTCTCCATCGTCCCTTACACAAGGACCAAGGTGCTTTCCACAGTCCCCTGCAGCAAACCTACAAAGGCTTTCTATTGTCTGCAGAATGGAGTTCAGACTCCCTAGAAGGGAACCAAAGGCTGTCTCCAAGCCAACCCCCAGCTGTCTTTCCACCCTAAGGCACCACTGTGGCCTCAGTTTGCACACCAGCCTTGGTGGACTCACCTTGTGAGTTGCCGAGCACAGGCAGTCCTGTCACTGGTCTGTTTGTGATACACCCTCAGCCTATAGTAACCCTCATCTCAGCCTACCTAAATTTTCCCATGGACCCTGTAGCTCTAAGCTCACTACTCCATGAGGTCTTCTTGATCTGCCCTGTCAGAATCAGTTTCCTCACCCCCACCTCGGTGTTCCCACAGTACTTTGTTTATACCAACATTATAGCAGTAATCTTTTCATCTTTTTTTTTTTTTTTTTTTTTGAGTTGGAGGCTCACTCTGTCGCCCAGACTGGAGTGCAGTGGCCGCTCCCAGCCACCGCAGCCTCGCCTGCTGGGTTCCGGCGATCCTTCCGCCTCAGCCTTCCAAGTAGCCGGAATTACAGGCATGCGCTACCACGCCCAGCTGATTTTTTTTTTTTTTTTTTTTTTTTATTGTAGAGATGAGGTCTCACCTGCCCAGGCGGGTCTCGAACCCACGGGCTCAGGCCATCCACTCACCTCAGCCTCCCAAAGGCGCGGGATTACAGGCTGAGCCACCGAGCCCGGCTCTTTTCATCTTTTTTGTCTTGTCCTTTAGGTGTTTACAGAAGCCTCTCTCCTCTGTTGTAAGCTCCAGAACTCAGGAGCTGTCTCTTTTAGCTTTGTATCTTTTTCATTCCGTAAGCCAGCACTTTTTAGGAGGAACATTACGTTAAAATGGCAGCATTAATTGCCATGCATAGCAATGACTCTTAGACACTGCAGGACCCTGCATAATTTGTGCCCTTCACAATTTCACTAAATTGGATAGATTTTACAGTGTTCAGAATCATCCGTAAATTCAACAGATATTTATTGAGCTTCTCCTGTGTTCTCTGGGTTCTGATAGGGACACTCCAGAAGGTGAAAGGTCTCAGGTCTAATGGAACTTACATTCTGTGGGAAGGAAATCAATAATAAAAAAGAAAGTCATTTTAGATAGTTAAACATACCATGATGTAAACAAAGCAGCATTTAGGCTACAGGAGCGCGTTTAGATTGGGTGATCAGAGAAGCCTCTCTGAGTACATGACATATGAGCGGACCTAAATATTAAGAAAGACGCTGCCAGGCAAGGACCTGGTGGCAGGTGTGTCACACTGAGGTGAGGGCAGGAAGCACTAATGAGCTCACCATCCTTAAGCATGGTCCCCAGTCCCCATGCCATGGACCGGTACCAGTCTGTGGCCTGTTAGGAACCAGGCCACACAGCAGGAGGTGAGCAGCAGGTGGTGAGCAAGTGAAGTTTCATCTGTACTTACAGCCACTCCCCAATGCTTACGTAACTGCCTGAGCTCTGCCTCCTGTCAGATCAGCACTGAAAAACCTGCTTCCACTTCCAACATCCTATCATTGTAAAGCAGTTTTCTACAATGACAACCACCAAAACGAGATTACAGAGTAGGCTAGACATAAGCAACACACTTCAGGTGTCACTGTCTCCCATCGCCCCCAGATGGGACTGTCTAGTTGCAGAAAAACAAGCTCAGAGCTCCCAATGATTCTGCATTATGGTGAGTTATATAATTATTTCATTATAACACTGTAATAAGAATAGAAATAAAGTACACAATAAATGTAATGTGCTTGAATCAACCCGAAACGCTCCTGCCATTCCACATGGTTCATGGAAAAATTGTCTTCTGCAAAACCCGTCCCTGTTGCCAAAAAAGTTGGGGACCGGTGTCTTTTAAAAAAGGAAAGGCAATCCATATGGTTGGAGCATAGAGTACCAGTGATGGGAGAGTAGGGGGTTGGAACCAGGTCATGGAGGTGAAGGTAAGAAGTCTGGGTTGAAATATCAGTAACTGATGTCTACTGTTGTTTGGAAACAGCGTTCATCATGAACTCATGTGATTACAGTAAATAATATAATTGACTACATTTGGTTTTATGGCTACTCCAAATCCAAATGGGAGTGTTCTGCGCTTGAAAACAATAGACTCAAAAACTCACCATTAGGTGTGCTGAGAGCGTACTGGTGCATTCTTCATGAATTTTCTTACAAGCTTGACTGTGGCAAGTGTTTAGTGGAAGCTTTGGAACTCATCAGCCATCTGCACCATTTTACTCAGTATCCGTAGCATTTCTCACTCTTTTTTCCTCAAGCTATTGAAACAGTCACTTGCTGAAACTTGTCTTCAGTTGTCACACTGGCTGATTCTGCATGAATGATCTGATTCGCTTCACTGGCAATCTGATACACTCCTGCAGGTATCCAGAACATCTTGTCAGATTTTTTGTAATCATGTGCTTTTGAGAGATATTATCATAGTATGTGAAAATGTAATAGACTAATTGAGTCCAAAAACTTTAGAGTGTGAAGAAAACGCAGTTTGAGAAATGACATCTGTGGAGTGCTCCTACTATGTCAGGTGTTTTGTTGGACATTTTTTAATACATTGTCCCGTGTATAAGGCTGTGAGCTTATCAGCTCCACCTTTTAGATGAAGCAGCAGGTTCAGAGTGATTAACTGGTCCAAGGTCATATGGCCGGTTAAGTGGACTCTAAAGTCCATCCTCTTTCTATTTGAGACTGTATGTTTTAGTGGTTAAGAGCATGGACTCCTGGGGCCAACCTACCAGTGGGTGTGAATCCAGGTAAAGTTGGGCAAGCTTTTTACCCTCTCTGTGCTTGATTTTACTCAACTGAAAGCCAGGTTGCTAATAGTACTTCCCTGGTAAGATTATCAAAAAGATTAAATAGCTAATAGACAGAGAGATATGTATCTAGGTATTAGCTATATGTATCTGATATCTGTTATATATATTAGCTTATATATAATATATATAGTACTTAGCATGCTGCCTGTCCCTAGTAGTAAGCAGTGTGTATGTATTTGTCATTATTATTTCCACTCACCTTGCTGCTTTTTTAGAAACCTTAGAGTCCCTATAACACAGAACAGCACACAACTTGATGGAAAAGAAAAGTGAAGTCTAGAGAAGTGTAGTGTCTTGGCCAGGATCACATAACCATTTAGGGGCAGAGACAAGACATCTCCACTGTGTCTTCCTATCCCCCATATTTTTTCTTTCCTTGTACAAAGCTGACTTCACACTGCCTCTCTGCCACACGAGCTCTTCATACTACATAACCCTAATCTCTGCTGTTCCCACTCATATGGTGTGGTAGCTGTAGTCACAGGTACCCAACTGGGAGGGGGCAGTGGTAGGGCTCTTAGTTGCTTAGTCTCCCTGCCTAACCACACCTGAGAGTCTGCATCTAACCTGAACATGTGTTTGTGTATGTGTGTGTATTCCCAGTGCCTTTAAGGACCCCGGTGCCTCCTGTTTCTCTTCTTTCCTTCTCACATGGAAGTGGCCCACTTTTTGCTTTGTTTTGGGGAGAAGGGAGTCTTGGAGCCTTAAGAGGAATTTAGGGAGATATAGAGGACAAGAGAGGGAAAACTAGGACACCCCCCCCACAAAGGCATTGAGCCCTTGCACTTAAACTACTTGCAAGGATTAATGAAATTACTAAACAAACCATATTGCAGTGTGCTATTTTAAACAAAAAATGTTGGATGCTTTCTTTAGAGTTTGGCTTTGATTTTTCTGACGTATTGGGGGAAATGTCTCTTGCTACTAAATTTGATTGAATTCTTTCCAAAGAGTTTTATCTTTTCCAAGAATAAACAATAATGCCTTACATTTGAAAAGCTCTTTGTAGTTTTCACAACACTCTCAGGTACATTATCTTATGTGACCTTCACTTTGACCTTGTCAGGCAGGCAGAGCAGGTATTACTGTTCCCATATTACATGTGAAGAAATGCGAAGCCCAGGAAGTGAAGAGGGGTGGCTAACATCACCAGGGTTGGTTAACATCATCTAGCTATGCCTAGGCCCAAGCCTTAGCTTTTTGTTCTACTAGAGCATATTGACTTACTGTTTTTATTAACTCAAAACTGAGGAGAATTATATTTACAGTTGGATTGTAATAGTGCTGCATGCTTTTTTCTTATAGGTCCAGTTATCTGTTGACTACCAAATATGGATTCCCAAGGATCTCCACATGAAACTGTCCTCATTACAGGAGGAGGTGGCTATTTTGGTTTCCGGTCAGTGCATCTATAAAATATGCCTATAGAATTATTTTACTGGTAGTTGATAGAAAATGTATAGCTTTCAACTCTGACATTAATACAGTGCAGACCTATATATTTGATTATATAATGTTAAAGCAGAAGTGAATTGTGTTGCCCACTGTTCAGACATTGAAATTGAGAACTACAGCTATATTATGCTTTAAGAAAAATTATTTATAAAGCTATTAAATTGGGGAGAAGTTATTATTCACATCACTAAAAACAATTTAAAATAATAGCTATTCTTTCACCATTATGATACTATTCATAAATACTCCAAATGGATAGTGGGTCCTAGAACAGACAGGCAAAAATATAATATAGAGATGCCACCATTCTTTAAAAATAAAGCCTCTCTCATCATAATTGAAGTGGATGAAAGGATTCTCATCTTTGAAACTTTGAATAAGTAAGACTTGCACCAATGAACACGTAAAGTAAGGGACTCAGGATGAGCCGAAAAGACTTGTATCAGCCCCCACCTGATTGGCAAGTTACACTTCTCCTAAGCACAGCTTAAGAGTTACTTGATCTGACTTTTACTCTTTCTCATTTCAGCCTAGGCTGTGCTCTGAACCAAAAGGGAGTCCATGTGATTCTGTTTGACATCCGCAGGCCTGCTCAGAACATTCCAGAAGGAATCAAGTTTATATGTGGAGACATCCGCCACCTCTCTGATGTAGAGAAGGTCTTCCAGGATGTGGACATCACTTGTGTGTTCCATATTGCCTCTTATGGTATGTCAGGGCGGGAGCAACTGGAGCAAAACCTGATCGAAGAAGTCAACATCGGGGGCACAGACAACGTCCTTCAGGCTTGCCAGAGAAGAGGGGTGCCTAGGTTAGTTTACACCAGTACTTTCAATGTCATCTTTGGAGGTCAAGTTATCAGAAATGGAGATGAATCTCTGCCTTACCTACCTCTTCACCTCCATCCTGATCACTACTCTCGGACCAAATCTATTGCAGAGAAGAAGGTGCTGGAGGCGAATGGCACATCCCTGGAAAGAGGTGATGGTGTCTTAAGAACCTGCGCTCTGAGACCGGCTGGCATCTATGGGCCTGGAGAACAAAGACACCTTCCCAGGATAGTGAGCTACATTGAGAAGGGTCTGTTCAAGTTTGTCTATGGGGATCCCAGGAGCCTGGTTGAGTTTGTCCATGTGGATAACTTGGTGCAGGCTCATATTCTGGCCTCAGAGGCCCTGAAAGCTGATAAGGGCCATATTGCCTCTGGGCAACCCTACTTCATCTCCGATGGCAGACCAGTGAACAACTTTGAATTCTTCCGACCTTTGGTTGAGGGCCTGGGCTACACATTCCCATCCACCCGCCTGCCGTTGACCCTCGTCTACTGCTTTGCTTTCTTGACAGAGATGGCCCACTTCATTCTGGGCCGCCTCTACAATTTCCAGCCCTTCCTCACCCGCACTGAAGTTTACAAAACTGGTGTCACACATTATTTTAGCTTAGAGAAAGCCAAGAAAGAGCTAGGTTATAAGGCTCAGCCATTTGACCTCCAAGAAGTAGTAGAGTGGTTTAAAACCCACGGTCATGGCAGAGGTTCTGGAAGTCGTGACTCAGAGTGTCTTGTTTGGGATGGGCTATTGGTCTTCCTCGTGGCTTTAGCAGTTCTCATCTGGCTGCCTCCTTCTGTGATGCTGTTACTATGAAGGAGTGGCTAGAAATAAAGAGCTGATCACCATTGTTGATGTGTTTTACAAGAAACACGAGTTTTTAAATACATACAGTATTATCTGGTACCAAACTTTGGCTCTTCAAATTGCTACTTAAGAATAAGTTCTTGGATGAAATCTTTATTTCTTACCTCCTTGTGTTAATTTTGATGGGGAAAAAAAATAAATACAAGTTTGGAATTTGATTTCCTGTGTCCTTCTTTTTCAGGTAGGTGCAATAGAAGTCAGTTTGGAGCCATAGACATAGGCTTAGGTAGGTTGGAAATGTCTTACTTGACTTTCTCAGAAGAAAAAGTGAACTTATTTTCATTTTATACACTTTGCATCTACTTAAAATGGACTAAAACTCAGAGCTTGAAAATGTGTGAAAAACACTAAATTGGCCCAGATCTCTAACAGACCAACACTCTCAGCAGCTGGTGGCTACTTCAGAGGAGGCATTAAATCTTCCTAGTATAAGTTTTAGGAATTAACTTTTGCCTTTTGTGACTTAGGGGCATTGTGCCTATGTAACCACATGGTAATGTTGGATGTTTATACAAATAGATTTTTATCCTATCCCATAGGAATCTTTTGAGGATTAAAGGACAAAACATATAAAGTGCTACTGAACACACATAGCCATTATTTTTATTCTATTAGTTTACATTCTTTATGAGGGTTTTCATCCTCTGAATATCCTCTTAAGAGGGGCTGTTGCTACTGAACTTTCTGGAATGTCTTTGGGTGTGCCCTCAGTGCCTAAAAGTGTATTTTAATATACTTTTAGAGTTTGTAAAGTTTTAGCCTCTGAGGATAGATTGAAGCTTAGGAAACAGCTAAAAATCTGATGATTAGAGGAGGTGATTAAGCTAATGATGCCATTTTAAATCAAAACATGGAGAATAACTCTAATAAGGCTAGTTTTTGTTTTCATTTTGTTTTACTGGAAAGAATTGTGGCTCCTTGTTGGAGGAAATCTTAAAGGCAGCACTTGTCACACATGGGACAGCTATGGAAGATGTCCAAGTTACTCTCTTGCATAGGCACCAAAGTGGGAAGAAGACAGAGCATCTTTACTCATTTCATGGTTCCAGCTACAGAAAGGATAGTATGGAAACATTATAAGGAGGATAGATTGCTGTAGAAAGTTATGCTAGAGTTATTCTGAGAGTATTTGTAGAACACATACAAATGGATGAGTGGTCCCTATTGAATGTTGCCTGGATGTTTTGGAAAAAGCTCTGAATTGATGCCAGAAGACCTACACCATGAATATTTGGGGTGGCCTTAACCAAATAACTGGGGCCTCTTTAGAACTGTTTCCTCATTCAGGAGCTGGGACTGACCATATTTGCTCTTTCTATAAACCCACCCACCTCACAGGTTGTTGTGAGCATAAAACAAGATGTGGTGGAAGTACTTTAATATATAAATTGCAATGTAAATATGAGGTGGTGGTAGTGATTGTTTTTAGGAAAATGTGTTTGCAGTCTTTCCGATCATAAAGAAGTCTTTGCTTTAGTTTGGGGTTAACTTGTGCGAGTACCCACAGCATGCCTAACGCTCAGTGTAGTAGGGCAGGTTTCTCTACCCTTTGCAAACTTGCATTCTAGTCATGACACAGCATGTCCATGTGAGAAGGTGACTGATAGTGATGAGTTCAGTAAAACATATTCATTTTCATTGAGAGGTGGCACAGGTTTTCATAACATGTTTTTAATAACATCCTTCAAAGGAATGATAAAACTACAGACCAAGCATACTGAACATCCTAAGGTGTTTGTTATGGGGGGCTTCCCCCCTTAATCAAGATATCAAAATGAAATTCATTATCAATATGTGGGCTTTATTGTCATCTGGTATGAGACATCCTTGGCCACTCCACAGTACTTGACAGAGTTGTTCACTCTCTCCCTGAAACATAGTCTATTTACTTTTCATAAACTCAAACGCTTCTGATTTTTCTTTTTGTGTATCAGTTATCTATGACTACCTAAAAAACTACACCAAAGCATATCATGTTAAAACAGCAAACATTATTTCCTAGCTTCTGTGAGTCAGGAATTTGGGTACAGCGTAACTGGGCAGTTCTTATTCAGGTTGTCTCATGAGGGTCATCAGATGAAGTCAGCTGGCACTGCAGTTATGTGAAAGTTTGGCTGAAGCTGGAGGGTTCAATTCCAGGATGGGTCATCGTGTGACTGTTGGCAGGAGGTCTCAGTTCCTCACCTACCACATGAGCATATCCAGGAGATTGTTTGAATGTCCTCATGACATGGCAAGTGGTTTCTGCCAGAGCAGCTGATGCAAGAGTACAAGGCGGAAGCTGCATTATCCTTCATGACTTGGCCTTAAATGTCACACTATCATTCCACAATATATTGGTTAGACAGGTCAATCTGATTGAGCATGGGAGGGAAACACACAAAGGTGTGAATACCCAAAGAAAGGAATTATCAGAGGCCATCTTGAAGGCTGGGCTCTTGGTTCCACTTGAGTTGAACTAAAAGTAATAGATAACGTCACTTAAAACGTGTATACATGCCAGGCGTGGTGGCTCATGCCTGTAATTCCAGCACTTTGGGAGGTGGAGGTGAGAATATTTTCTGAGCCCAGGGTTCGAGATCAGCCTGGGCAACTTGGTGACACCTCATCTCTACAATAAATCAAAAAATTAGCCAGGCATCGTGGTACTTGCCTGTGGTTCCAGCTACCTGGAAGGCTGAGGTGAAAGGATCGTCCGAAACCAGCAGGTCGAGGCTGCAGTGGCTGTGAGCATGCCACTGTACTCTAGCCTGGGTAGCAGAGTGAGACTCCAACTCAAAAAAAATGTGTATACATTTTTTGGCACCCCTGGTATTTGTGGAATGAATGTTATTTTTCTTTCTAAGGGTAAATACGCCTGTCTGGCACATAGATAATTGGTTGTTTCTAATCTCTTGAAGACTGAGGGGAAATAGCCAACCTACACTAGAATTGTGTGTTTAACCAAGTTAGAACTAGATAAGGTCTGGTAAGTGAGTGAAGTCCTTGTGCATATGATATGGTGCAGTATTAGATGGCATAGATGCTCAGGGAAGGGGATGAATATGGGCAGAGTGGACAGTGAGTTGCACTCCCTCTACGCCTCAGCTGAAAACTCACCTCCTTAAAGGACTTGGTCTGTTTCCTGAAAGGGAGCTCCCCTTCCCTTCTAAGGTCAGAAGATGCTGCAGTTAGGAAATTCCATCAGTTCTGGGGCTCCCAGCTGCCCTCAATTTTCCTCAACCTTGGATGGAATCGCTCAAACCTATGCAAAGCAATACAATGATGCTCATCCTTGTGCACATGGCGACACTCCCAAAATCCTGGGCATAAGCTACCCAGCCCTGCCACCTCATCCACTGCTTCTGAGGCGAATGTGGGGGTTTATCCATGGGCCTGATGGGGGAGTCATCCTATATTGCAACCCAAAGGTAATACCCAAACTATCCCTATCTGCAAAAAGGAAGAGGGGTCTGAAAGGCCAGTTGGAAATACTCGTTTGAATTTCCTTAGTACTGTTTCTGGTCATAGGGGTGGAGGGTGCCACATTGCGAACAATAACAGTTACTGAAGGGCCCTATGATTAATTCTGTCACCAAATTACCTATGCTATGGTATTCTTCAAGCCTATGGAATAGGCTTAGGGATTCTTTTCAAGAAAGGTTTTATTTTCCTAAATCACCTAATATGGTGATCATAATGAGGCCAGTATTGCTTGGGCTTTGTGATAGCTTGTTGGACCATTTTCTACCTTGTCTTCCTTTCCAACTGTCCCATTCACCTAGCCTTATAGACAGAGTAGAAGAGGGAGCCTACAGCATTTCACTTCCCAGCTCTGACTCAGTTGTCCACCACGGGGCCAGCGGTGTCCCAGTTGGCTAGCCTCCGCAGCCAACACAAGCAGCAGTCTTGTTAAAATTCTCCACTGTTTGGCAGGGCATGATGACTCATGCCTCTAATCCCAGCATTTTGGAAGGCCTGGGCCAGAGGATTGCCTGAGCTGGGGGGTTCAAGACTAGCCTGGGCAAGTTGGTGAGACTTCGTCTCTGCAATAAATAAAAAATTTAGCCAAATGTGGTGGCGAGCACCTGTAATTCCAGCTACTTGGAAGGCTAAGGTGGAAGGATTGCATGAGTTCAGGAGGTCAAGGCTACGGTGGCCATGAGCATGCCACTGCACTCCAGCCTAGGCAACAGAATGAGACTACAACCTAAAACAAAAAACAAAATTTTTTTTAAAAACTCACTTTTTTGTTTATGGCTGCATAGTATTCCATCGTGTATATGTACCACATTTTTTTAATCCAGTCCTCTTTTGATGGGCAGCATGGTTGCTTCCAGGTTCTCCCTATTGTGAACAATGCTGCGATAAACATATGTGTGCAGGTATCTTTTTTATAGAGTTATTTGAGTTCTTCAGGGTATATTCCCAGTAGGGGGATTGTGGGGTCATATGGGAGGTTGATATTTAGAACTTTCATGAATTTCGCAGCAACCTGGATGGAATTAGAGTCTATAATACTGAGTGACCTCTCACAGAAACAAAGATCCGAGTATCACAAGTTCTCACTCATATAATGGACCTTGAACATCCAATGTAATACTATAAGAAAATGACTGATAGTAGTGGGACACTATGGGAGGGGAGGGAGATGGGATTAACGGTAGCAAATATCTGTCTGGGGATGGGGAAACACCTCTTATCAACAAGGATGCCTGAACGAAACATATTTGTATACCTAACCCTTAACTGTACCCCACAATATCATAATTTTAAAAAGGGCAAAAATTATGTACTTTGCATTTTAAAACAAACTCCCCTCCCCCGCAAGAAACCTAAAATGATGCTCCACCCTGGGGCAGAGAGAAGGGGATTCTTGGGGGTACTGGTATGCTCAAATGTCTTAGGAAATTGTGGCTTAAGTAGCCACAGACTCAAAGCCACCCAGGGACAGCATAGCGTCTTGTGGGAGTGACCCTGAGGAAGCATGCACCAGCAGTGCCTGGCTCTGCCTGCGGTGCTCAGGCCAATAGGACATG